>NW_006399782.1:20538494-20609888 GCF_000299155.1 Elephantulus edwardii | reverse complement strand
TTTCTTCTTCTTTGGCTCTGGTTGTTGGTGCATATATCTGAATGATAGTGGTATTTACTGGGCTTCCTTGTAAGCGTATGGATATAATCCTGTCACTCACGATGTTGTACTTCAAGATGGATCTAGAAATTACCTTTTTTACTATAGATTTTACTATAAATTACTATAAATTTTACTATAGTAAAATTTCTTAGCAACATTTCACTCTTTACTATATTTTCAGCAATTAGAACAATGCCTGAAATACATTACCAGCTATTTTATGGCTATGTGGAGAAATGAAGAATTCCAGGGTAGACCAGGGTTTCGTGCAGTCGTACAAAGGGTCACTATGAGTCGCAGGCAACTCGTTGGTACATTACAACAACAATAGCAACAACAACAACAAGAATATCCCAGGCACATTCAATTGAGGAAGAAAATACTCACTGTTACAGATGCAATGGTGACCCTGGATTGTCCCGGAGGCCTCCATTCTTTCTATCTGTTTGCACAGGTCAGTCTAGGTTTTGCAACTATAAGTGACAGCACAGGTATTGGGAGAATATGACTTTTGGCAAATAGAATGTCAAATTTGAATGTTAAAGAAAAATATTGTCTCCATTAATTGTATAATATGTTTAACCAGTCAAGCTGGTCTGAGTGTCTTCAACTTAAAAAGAACTTATTGTCACTGAATTGGAACCAATTTAGATTGACCTTCCAATGGATTTTCAGAGGCTATACACTAAATAAAAGGATACGTTCACTCTTCTCCCACAGAGCAGCTGATGGATTCAAATTGCCTGCCTTTGAGTTGACAGTACACAGCCTGACTCACTAGGCCACCAAAACTCTTTCTGAGTTACTTGGGTTCACATAAATGCTAATACATCGACCTTGTCTTTGTGGATCCAAATCTCGAGGGGGAGTGAAGCATCTTTTTTCTTCTTAATTTGTGAAACTGACAAGTCTAACTATATTTGTGTTCACAGTGCCCAAATCATTTCCAGGAGATAGAAGAGCTTCGATAATGTTTATTAAACAAATTAAAAAAAAGCACGCAAAATCCAAAACAACCAAAAAGCCAGACCCATGATATATACAACAAAGGATATTTTAAAGGCTATTCTTCTATGTGTAAGCTTGTGACAGTCTAACTAATCTCCATGACTAAATCCATTTCCTCAACTAGACATGTTGTTGTTGTTAAGTGCCATCGAGTTATAGATGACTCATAGCGAATGAAAGACCTGAACACTTGTATAACTTTGATCATTTCTCCAAGTTCGTAAAGTTTCTGGAGGCAAGCTATTTCGGAACTGGATCCCACACCCGCTTCTAAGCTTGTTTTAATCAGGGAGCTCCCCCAAACACTGTCCACAATGAATAACCATTATCACATTTGGCACACCAGTGTCAGTGTTCAGCATCACAGTAACCTTGAGTTACCTTTGTACAGCAATGCACAGATCAGTGCTATACCACTTAGAAGAATGTTTGACCAAAAACAATTAAAACCTGGCTTGAGGGTCTTAGATTAAAATCACCCACCTTTG
Source organism: Elephantulus edwardii (assembly GCF_000299155.1). NCBI lineage: Eukaryota > Metazoa > Chordata > Mammalia > Macroscelidea > Macroscelididae > Elephantulus > Elephantulus edwardii. The sequence goes on along the minus strand of NW_006399782.1, from coordinate 20,608,350 downwards.
ACTTGGTAGCATAACTTTCTATCCACCAGGTCCACAATTAGACATTTGTGATATAAAATGTATTCTTTTAATATTTTTCTCCTTTATGGGTAGTATTAAAAAATTCCATGTGAAAGACCGATTCTTATCCATCTTGTATGTGCAGCTCTTAGCATAGTGCCTGGCTCGAAAGGAGAAAAAACTTCAAAGGAAAGGCTAGAGAAGTTAGAAGTCCTGGCAGGAACCAGTGAGCATTAAAGAATGCCAATCTGACATGATTATCAGATGTTAGGTGATGAAAATCATGCCAGCTAACATATGGATTCCTACCCTGTTTCTATGTAAGACTTGAGCTCTGAAATTATTTCCTGAACACAGGGGATCAGAGCTGATGCTGATTATTTACTACAAGACTGCTACTTTTCAGAATATTGCTGATCAAAGTGCCAGACACAAAATGCATGAAAATCTACACCTCTTTCCTCAACCTTCTCTCAGAGTTAGGTTAAATGCTTCAGCAAATGGATGTTATTAAAAATTTTTAAAAAGATTCCTAACAGCAAATTCTACCACTTGTCTGTCAGTTCATTGCGCTGTGATTGTTTGCAAGTTGCTGTGATGCTGGAAGCTATACCACTGGTATTTCAAATACCAGCAAGACCATCCATGGCAGCTAGGTTACAGCAGAGCTTCTAGGCTAAGACACAGAGGGAAGAAGGGTCTTATAAAAGCCAATAAGTGGAAACCTTATGAATAGCTTTGGAACATTGTATGATAGAGAGCTGAAAGAGTAACTCCTGAGGCTGGGAGGCATTCAAAATAAGATTAGGGAAGAGCTGACTCGTTAAAGAAGAGTCAACGTTAAGAATAGATAGAAGAAAGCTTTCAGCCAATAAAGTACGGCTCAAATGTATATGCACTACTCAAAAAGAAGAAATAACTTCAAACATCAAGTAATACTTAGATTGTGGAATGAACAAAGGAGGAATGTAGGGATATTGCTGTTATTAGGTTTAGTTCAATCAAGTATGGAGCATAGACGCCCTATCAACAGCAGATCTGAACCATGTCCTAGCCTGTGCCATCCTCATCGTCTCTGACCTACTTGAGCCCATTGCTGTGCTCACTGTGTCAACCCATCTCATTGAGGATTTTCCATTCCTTTAACGACCCTCTACTTTTTCATCTATGAGATCCCTTTCCAAAGCATGGCCCTCTCTTAACAACATGGAGCTCTGATGGCTTAGAGATAAGAGTCTGCACTGCAGTCCCGAAGGCACATGGTTCAATTCCATCAGTTGCTCCATGGGAAAAGAATGGCCATCTCCCCTCATGTGATTTGCTGACCCTGAAAACCCACTGGTGGGTCAGTCATCATTTGTTTCCTCCTTGAAGGCACGCAACAAATAAAACCAACAACATACTCAAAGTATGTGAGATGAAGCTTTGCCATCCTCGATTCTAAGGAGTACTGTGGCCACTTCTTTTGGCAGTCCATGGGATGGATATTTAGTACTGTTCTCCAGTATAACAAATTAAAAGCATTCTGTCATCTTTTTCATTGTCCTGCTCTTAGACACATAGCAAATGCTTGAAAATTCCATGGCCTGAATCAGGAGCACCTTAGTCTTTAAACTGACCTCACTGCTCCTCAGCACTTTGGAGAGGTCCTTGATAGTAGACTTTCCCAATGTAATTAATCTTCTGATCTCCTGAATGCTAGTACCAAGGGATTTTAGAACTTGCAAAAAAAAAAAAATAGAGTGCCTATACATTAATATCTTATGTATGAGTGAGCTTGGTACCAGCAGTCAGGAAATCAAAAAGCGTATCGTGATGGGAAAGTCTGCCGTTAGGGACCTCTCAAACGTACTCAGGAGCAACAGCGTCTCTCTGGAGACTAAGGTGCGCCTGATACAGGTCATGGTATTTGCAATCGCTTGTTATGCATCAGAGAGTTGGACAATGACTAGGGAGGACAGAAGGAGAGTGGATGCTTTTGAGCTGTGGTGCTGGAGAAGGGTACTGAATGTACCCTGGACTGCCAGGAAAACAAACAGATCCATCTTGGAGAGGATTAAACCAAGCTGCTCCTTGGAGGCAAGGATTCTGGGGCTTCGTCTGACATACTTTGGACATGTTGCCAGGAGGGATGGGTCCTTGTAGAGGGACATCATGCTTGGGAGGGTGGAGGGACAGCGCAGGAGGGGAAGACCCTCTATGAGATGGATTGATTCAGTGACTGGGGTAATTGGGATGGGTGTGTCGGAGGCGGTGCGGTTGGGGCAGGATAGGGCAGGGTTTAGAGCTGTTGTGCATAGGGTCGCTATGAGTCGGAAACGACTCGATGGCACATAACAACAACAACAATGAGTGAGCTAAAATTTACCAGTGCTGACAATTTTTAAATGGAAAATAATATGCTTTACTATGTTGGGAATGGCAAATTTAAGAAAAATGGTATCACATTTTTTTTTCCAAAAGAATGTTTCAAGATCTAGGTGAAGAACAACACTGTCACTGACAGGGAAAAATAAGCTGCATGCCAAAAGAAAGACCAGTTAATATTACTGGTTTTGTTATTTTATGTGCTGTCGAGTCACCTGTGACACATAGCAACCCTAGGTACAGCAGCTCTCAAGCCTGTCCTATTCTGAGCCAGTCTCACTGACTCTGATATATATACTCTCATTATCCCAAAGTATCAATCCATCTCATCTAGGGTATTCCTCTCTTACATTGTTCCTCCACCCTTCCAAGCATAAAGTCCTTCTCCAAGGACTGGTCTCTCCTGGCCATGTGCTCAAAGTACATGAGACAGAGCTTCAAAATCCTAGCCTTCAAGGAGAAACTTTATTTCACCCTCTCCTGGCGGTCATGGTATGTTCTACACTCTTTTCCAGGACCACAACTCAAAGACTTCAATTCTTCTCCTGTCATCCTTAGTAATTTTTTAGCTCTCTGATGCATAACAAGTAACTGCAAAAACCATGACCTGGAATAGGCACACCTTCATCTCTAGACTGACACCATTACTTCTTAGCACTCTGGAGAGGTAATTGACGGTAGATTTTCCCAGTCCAATTAGTCTTTTGATTTTCTGACTGCAGCTGCCAAGAATAAGAGTAAGAATAAGCTGAATAAGCTGATGATATTAACAACCTCAATCTCTTCTCCATCCATCATGGGGCTGCCAATTGGCCCAGTGGTGAGAATAGTTGTCTTCCTTCTGCAGCAAGCGATTCAGGTCATCCTCATTTCAGTAAGTAAGATTATGTCATGTGCATAACGTAGGTTTGCAATCTTTTTTAAGTACCAGCCACTAATGCCAAAGAGGAATAAACTGAAAATCCCCCCCCAAATCCTCTGTTTGAAATAGATAAAAGAAATGGAATAAAGATATATGAAGAATCATTGGTGGCTGAAATGTGATTATTTGGAACAAAGAAGATCGCTGTTGTTGATGGGTGACATCATAGAACTGACTCATAGATGACCCTTCATCAGGCTTTCTCAGGCAGTAAATCACACAGAAGGAGACTACCAATTCTTTACCTGCAGAGTAGATGTTGGGTTTTGTGCCATGTGCCTTGGGATTTTTTACCGGTATGTCACCAGAACACATATGGTACTTCCTGAAATTTGAGATCAGTGATATGAATACCATCAGAGATGCATGAGAGAATTTTGCAGTGTCAACAACTTAGTTGTTACTTTTTTATTCTTTTCAGCAAAATAAATCATGACTGAACACATAGAGCCTGCCTGATGGAAGGCACAGGAGTCAAACTGAATGCATCTGTAAAGGCAATGAAGGATCTCAAAATATTCAGTTAGAGTAAGGTCAAGGACTGACTACAGAACAGATTATCAACTGTTCATATGCAAGTTCAGGTTGAAGCCAAAGATAAAATACACCCATCAGAGTCATATGATACTTTCAGCAAGTACCATATGATTAAGAGTCAAAGTTCATGAAGAAAGACATTCTACCTGCACTGAAGGTACTGGTAAGAAATAAGGCCCAAGAAGCTGAAGGAATACCAATAGACATGCTTCAACCAACAGATGCAGCTCTGAGCATGCTCACCAGTCTATGCTAGACAATGTGGAAAACAGCTGCCTGGCTGAGAATGAAAGAGACCATATACATTCCCATTCCCAAGAAAGGTGATCCAACAGAATGTGGAAATAAGTGAACAATATTATTAATCATCAACAAGCATAATATTGATGGAGATCATTAAAAAATGACTAGAATAGTACATTGAAAGAAAACTACCAGCAGTTCAAGATGGATTTAGAAGAGGCCATAGTACGTGTCAGATGGATCCTAGCTGCAAGCAGAAAATAGTAGAATTATGTCTATTTGTGTTTTATTGACTATGTAAACACATTTCACTGTGTGGATCATAACACAATATAGCCAACATTGAGAAGGAGGAGAATCTCAGAATGCTTACCTGTGCTTGTGCAAAATCTATACCTAGGCCAAGACGCTGGTGTTGTGAACTGAGCAAGGGAATACAATATAGCTTAAAATTAAAAAAAGATGTACATCAAGGTTGTATCCTTTTCCACACCAACTGATCTGTGTACTGAGCAAATAATTCATGAAGTTGGACTCAATGAAGTGGAATGTAGCATCAGGATCAGAGGAAGACTCATTAATAATGTTATGCAGATGGCACAACTTTTGTTTGGTGAAAGTGACGAGGACTTGAAGAACCTTGCTGCAGGAGATCAATGACTACAGCCTTCAATATGGATTGCATCTCAATGTCAAGGAGACAAAAATTCTTACCACTGGACGTCTAGGCAACATCATGATAGATGGAGAAAAGACTGAAACTGTCAATTACATCATCTTACTTGAATCCACAGTCAACACCCTTGGTACCAGAGGGGATTTCTACAAATTCTTGAGGATCAATGATGTCAGTATGAGGACTAAGATGAGCCTGATTCAGGCCATGGTCTTTTCAATCACTTGCTATTCATTTTCTTTCTATCTTCCCCCCCCCCCACCGTGCAACCTGCTTCAATGGCTGCCTCCTATGAACAAGAAGGTCAGGCAATGGTGTGTGACTACAGTTTGCTCTGGCATGGAACACTATGACATTGTTATTCATTTTAGAGCTGGGCAATGTGTAAGGATAATAGAAGAAGAACTGATGCCTTTGAGCTGTAGTGTTGGAGAGGAATGCTGAATATCCCATGGCCTGCCAAAAGAACAAACAGGTATGTCTTGGAGAAGGTGCATCCAGAGTGCTCCTTGGTGGGAAAGATGATAAGGCTTTGCCCCACATACCTTGGGCATGTTGCTAGGAGAGGGACACCACACTTAGAAAGGTGGAGGGTTGGCGAAAGAGAGGAAAAGCCTCAAGCAAATGCATTAATACCATGACAGCAGCAATGGGCTCAAATTTTTCCAGAGATTGTGCAGCTGGGACAAGACAGAACAGGGTTGAGATCTGCTCTTTATGAGATCACTATGGATCATACTTGAGTCAATGGCATTTAGAGCATGAGAATCAAAGCCTAACCTTGAACCAAATGAGGATTTTATTTGGAAAAAGAAAGGAAGTAGAAAAATAAGAAGGAAGGAAAACATAGTTATTCTACCTAAAAAAAAAAAAAGTATTGATGCTCAGTCATGTCAGAAGACACATATTACCAAGAACTGGAGGAAAAAGTTTAAACTGCACTGGCCATTGGCATAAAACAAGGCTCCTTGACTACCAACTGAGATGATTCAACAAATAGTTGCTATGCTGGAAGCACTCACTCATCTATGCAAACAAATAGAGACTTCACCCTGGTCAACTGACTAGAAGTGCTCAGAATGTAGATATTACGAAAGAACATCATTTATATGACACACAAGTGAAATTTTGTTGATGATAATTTAAAATGAGTGTTCCAGCCTTTTACATCAGAAGTGGGACAGATAAATTAAAGAAGCCACAGAAATGAAGGTTATAACCGCGGCTGAAGAAAAAAGGTCAGAAGGATCTTGGCAGAAAGCAGAAAACATTACGAAGACATTTACCCATGTGTTCTTGAAAGACCAGCTCTGGTGGCTTAAGGGTTGTGAATTGCACTGCTAACTCAAAGACAGGATGTTTAAAACTCATCAGAGGTTCTGCAGGAGAAAGATATGCAATCTCCTCCTGTGTGATTTACAGCCTCCTAAAAACGCACTCAAGAGTCAGTTACGAGTTGTTTTTGACTCAATGGCAATTTGCTTTTGAGTTGCGGTTTGTTTTCTTTATGAAAACGTATTTTTTAAATAAAATTTTTATTTTAATTGTTATTTTAATGAATGTTTACAGAGAATTTATATTTTCATTCATTCATTGTTGTACATTTTTATCCCTCTCCCCCAGTTCACTATTTAAAAAAAATTATTCTCTGTTGTACAACTACCTCCCTCTCTCCTCCTCCTGGAGTCCTCTTATTTTTACAAAAGTATTTGACTATGTTGTTGTTGTGTACAATTAAGTAAGAATAACCCATAGCTGGCCCTCTGGCAGGTTTTCAAAAGCAGTTCATCACACAGGAGGAGATTACCCATCCTTCTCTTGTGGAGCAGCTGATAGAATTCCAACAGCGTGCCTTTGGGATTGCAGCACAGCTTCTTGCCACTAGGCCAATTATGAATAATGTTATGAGGGATGCAAACTCCAGAACCCTTAGCTGTGCTTATGGGAAATCTGTACATAGATCAAGAGATAGTTGTTCACATAGATCAAAGAGTTTGAAATTCTATATGCATCATAGTTGTATCTTTCAACCATTCTTAATCTCCAGAATTGGAGGAAAACTCCCTTAGGAGCCTGCAGTATGTAGATGACACAACCTTGCATGCTCAATGCAAAGAATACTTGAAACCCTTAACAATGAAGCTAAAGGACTACAACTTTCAGTACACATTTGCATCAATATAATGTACACGAACCTTTCACAGTTAGACTTATAAGCGGCAGCAAGCTAAACACAGAAAGTATTAAAGTCATCATGGATTTAAGATCTGGTGGTGCAGTTGTTAAGCATTTGGCTAGGTGAAAAATGGGTGGTTCAAATCCATTAACTGATTCGAAGGAGAAAGATAGGGCAGTGCACGTCAGTAAAGATGTACAGACTTGGAAACTCTAGAGGACAGTTTGCTGTGAGTTCCATCACTGGCGATGAGTTTAGGTTATTTTGTTCAGGGATTTTGTTTTACTTGGAATCTTTAGTCAACGTCCATGGAAGAAGCAGTCAAGAAATTAAATGACTATAGCATGGGACCAATCAACAGATCTCTAAAGCGGCATATTTAATGTGGTATAAAGCAAGGATACCACTTTGAAAATTAGTTACTTTGATTTAGGTGGAGCCAACCCAAGCCATATTATTTTCAATCACTCCACATGCATGTGAAAAGTTAGACAATCAATAAGGATGATCAAGGGGGGATAATGGATTCATTTAAATTATGGTGTTGAAAAAAAATTGAGTATGTCATGGTCTTCCAAAAGAAGAAACAAATTCACTTTGGAAGGCATATAATAAGGATGTTTCTTCGAAGAACGAGAGGATAGGGCTAGAGAGTCTCTTGTATTTTGGATGTGTTATCAGGAGGGACCAGTCCCTGGCACAGAACCTCACACTTTCTCAAGTAAAGGGTTGGTGAGAAAGAGGAAGGCCCTCAATTGGATGGATTAACACAGTGTCTGGAGAGCAGGCTGCAGCCATGATTGTGCAGACGGCACAGGAACAGGCAGGATGTCTTTCCACTGTACACAGAGTCAGTATGATGTGGAAGTCACACAATGGCACCTAAGAACAACAATCACAGCATCACACTGGATAGAGAAGCCCTTTCAATTAAAAGCAGTTGTTGCTGAAAAGATGCAGCTTACAATGAAACTACTAAATCAGTATGCCAGTAAGGACCCACTATGGTTGGAATATCACATTCCTCCTCTAGGACTGGAAAAGCTCTTGGGATGTGGGAAGTTCAGTGCTACAACAGGGACCGTTCCGGGCTAACCAGGACAGGTGGTCACCCTAATCATGATATGATTTGCTAAATTAATTATAATATGCTGATATACATCTATATGGAGGATTTAATGACATGACACATGGAATATATAGCAGGCAACCAGGCATGATTAGGTTTTAATGCAAGAGGATCAAAGATTAGTCTGCTTGTGTTATCCTAATATATCCCTTGAAGTCCAAACCTCTCTGTGTCTTTATCTCCATTACCCACTTCCTCCCCTCCCTAGCTCCTGGTTGGAATCCTTACTTATATTTCAAACTTGTGTGATTGCATTGATTTTATTATAGTCAAAGGGCATGTGTTTGGGGTGTCAGGATAATTTCCTTTTTCCTCAGAAGAAAGAGAAAAGTGAGAAGCAGCAATAGAGACTGGTCTCAACTGACACATGGTCTCATCTGTTTTTCACAATCCCAAATGTGGTAATTTATGGTGGTAAAGTAAGTCCCTGTGGGGAATGAAAACTTTCTGAACCCTGATTGCTTATTTCCTACATGTTCCAGAACGGAACATAAGCAGATTAAGCTCCCCAATCCAAGGCAGTATCTAGAACACGATTCCAGCACTGACTTTGTTAAGGTATTCATTATAAGGCAAACTGAGAAACTTTCTTACGGTCTCCTCAAGACACTTGTAGTCCTCTTATTAGCTTCTTCTTGTTTTAAAGGAGCTCCACATAGTACTTGGGCTTTAGACACTGAAGAGCCATGGGAATCTAGGCCACTTACTGAAAAAAGAAAAAAAAAACCTTCTATTTCCCAGGTGGGTTTAATATCAGATTTTAAACAGTGAAGGACTGAAGGATACTACATTTCTTTCTAAATATCTCTGGTCAAGCTTTTAAGGAGACCTACATTTGAGGCTCCATTTTTCTTTCTGCATTTTCAATTTAATGATAGAGAAGAAATGTATAAATTTATAATACACATGAAACAGTGAAATTAGGGAAAATTCTATTTGATGTGTGTCTGTTTTTTTAAAGCTCCATGACTAAAAAGATCAACAGTTACCTACATTTGTAATATTTATGCCTCCCAGACTCAGTGTAATGAGTTTCATCTCTGATCGAATTTTTATAACTGACTTTCATTTACCTGTAAAATAGGAAGGCTTGCTAGGTTTTTGCCTAAAGAATGGAATGCAAAAGTTAGTTATATTGCAAGGAACAAAAGGAAAAAATGATGTTACTTTCATATGTTACTGTTTCTGTTTGGGGTCTTTATCTCCGCCCCCCCCCAAAAAAAAAACCCACTATAGTCCTAGACTCAAATATTGAAATAAAAAGTGGCGTACAGAAGGTAGATTAATCAAAACCTGAAAAGCATAGTTTTCAGCTTTATCTTTTATGAAAACATGGTGTGTCCTCTTAACTTTGGCCAAGTGCCCAGTTAAGAGAATTCTTCCACAAGATGAAAATGTTTCAGAGCAAACTCTTATCCTAAGTGATGGTTTAAAGAAGTCCAACCCTGTTCGGAGCTTTGACTCAGTAGGTAAAGCCAAAAACAGGAGGCAGGACTTCCTCCATTAAAACTGCTGGAACCCAGGCTATACTAATTCAGTCTAAATAGAAAACCTCTGCTTTTCAATCCCTTTGTTCTCTTGGATGTCACAGCTTCCTGCTCTGTTCGCTTCCTTTTATAGTCTTCCCTCACCAAGCATTTCAGGGAAAAAAAAAAGCTAAATAAAGATCACAGCCTGTTCCATTGTGTCCCCTTCTTCTTCATCATCTTCTTTTCCATTTGTGCAATGTTGTGGCACCTATTAACTACCAATGTTTTCAGAATGACATTATACAAGGTGCAGGCTGTACCACTGTGCCCTAAAAATATCAACAACTGCATTAGTCTCACAATAATTAATGGCAGGCATTATGCAAATGACAACTTTTTCGCTGCAAAATAATGACATTTCTTCATTTTGAGCAGAGTTATGCAAAACAATGAATTTAGGATGATAAATCACACAGGAGAATTAAGAAAGCCATAACGTTCCTGCCCAGGCAGGCAGAAAGATAGACAGACCAACAATTTAGAAGACATTGTTTGTTCTCACACCACTATAAAAATCATAGGCAGTCGGCCATTAATGTGTGTGGGTTGTTTTTATTTTTTTTTGTTCCTTTCTCCCCTTTAGGCAACAATGCATAAGGGGATGCTAAATTCTAGCAATTGGATCATTACAAGTCACAAGCAAATTTTTCTTTATTAACCTTACTAAGTCATTCACTCAGAGACTATAGTCATCAGGCAAATAAAAAGTATCACATGCCATTCTGCTACACATTAACTAATTCCTCATGCAAACATCACAACATATAGCAATTACTGCCGCTCAAAAAAACAAAGTCATTTTCAATTTATTTGATTGCTTTTATACTTGGCCATTTCCTGTAGCACATTAGTGTTTCTTAACATAACAACTGGAGGTGGGATGGAGAAGAATTTCAGTAGCACTGAGCCCCTCCTCTGGATAACTTTGTGACCCTATATCCCTTCTACCCCCCCTAACACTGTGGAGGCAGGTTGAGAACAGGGTACCTCTGTACTCCTTGTCCAGATATGGACTTGACCTCACACATTCAGCACCCATCCCTGTACAATATAAGTGGAATGAGTTAGGTCTGACCAGCGCACATTCAGCACCCATCCCTGTACAATATTAAGTGGAACGAGTTAGGTCTGACCAGCTTTCACGTTTGCTACCATGAATGCTGACACTGTGCTTTGATTCAACAAAACACGGCAAAAGCATAGGCTTAGATTTGACACTGTCAGGTGAGCATTAAAATCGATAGGTGCAATGTTAATGTGGGAGATGCACATCACAGTTGGTGAGAATTATGAGGCTAGCTCGTCATTCTTCAGTCATAACCTGTTCCTCCAAGAGTTCAAAGTGAAGGATAATAATAAATAGTGAACGCCCGCCCACATCAACACACACACACACACACACACACACACACACACACACTTTTTATAAGCCCATTTCACAGACTAACAAATAGATTTTATAAAATAGAGGCTTTTCACAAAGTTGGACAATTAAATAGATAAGATTCAAAGATCCAGTGAAATCTGTCAGACTCAAAGATCCTTCCAATGTTCTGCGGCCCATAGTCTCTTTCTAATAATTATGAAAACACTTTCCTGCCGGTAAACAAATTATGCTTGTACATGCTCCTGTTCACACAAAAGGGTCGTCATCTCTTGTTCTCCGAAATCCACCATCTACTGGCCCCCTTTTAAGGTAGAACATCTCCAAAATACACGAGGGATACACTCCCTTTTCAGTTTCTCTTCCTGAAGGTAATAACATTTTGCAGTTCTCCTTAAATAAAATCCAGCCCATGCTGGATCAATAAGAATGATGCCCATTTCCCTAATGGCAGCCGATTGCCATTTGCTATTCAAATCAGACTAGATAAATTACAGTACATGCCAGGGAACAGGCCAGTGAATTAAGACAGGCCTCCAGAGGACCAGCGATATTATTAATCTTTTAAGACACTATCATATTTCTTCTTGACAGTGTTCGTAGACTCACAGACACACTGCACCCAGATTGAAATATCAGCTGCTGAAAAAATCAATAGTGTTAGAAACACAATAATTTTTGGTCTGCAGGGCCTACATTAAGCAACACTTGTACCCTTCTCTGCTCTCTCCCCTTCCACTTCCCATTTTCCCCTCCTACCATCTTCCTTTTCCAGTCACTGGTTTTGGAAGACTGTAAGCCCAAATCACAAGATAGTATGGAGAAGCTTACACTGCTAAGCCTGGCCATTGTGGTCAGAATGATGGCTTTCCAGGGATTGCTTTAAATACAATTTCACTAGTCTACTAAATGTTTTGGTAGGGATCGGTATTTTTATACACAATGTAGACCCTTAACTCTAGTGCACTATGCTCAGTTTTCGGACGGATTGCAGTTATCTAGGAAAGTGGTATAGTTAGCAAGTCACAGGGACAATGGAAAGGATACAAAAACAGGAAAATAATAGAAACCTGATGCAGAAATAAAAGAGAATTCTTGGAAGAGTGATGGGAAACCAAAAGAAAAGACTAAAGGAAAATCAAAGGGAAGCATGGTTAGAAAACCTTAGAAATAGACTCAGGAAACAGGTTTGAGCACTGTCTCCATGGCCTACATTCTGTGGGATTTTCAAGATACTTGATTTTCAAAGTCAAGGTTTGTTTAGATGTTAAATTAAAATCTCAATCTACCTACCTACCTACCTACCTACCTACCTATATCTCAACCTACCTCATATATTCTTGTGGGGTTAAGGTGACACTTGTTTTTTCTAAATAACAAAATACTTCGCAAATGTTTAAGAATTATATGCTTTTTTTTTTTCTATTAGCGATGGATTTGTGAAACATCTGGGTTTTTTTTTTCTTTTTTCTTTTCTTTTCTCCTTATAGAACTACAACACTGTAATGCGGTTTTTCATGTGTTACGAATAATTAAAGATATTGATCTCCACAGAAATGTCATTTAGAGTTGTATCACCAGTAAGCTGGTAGAACTTGAACTAGACATGAGATCTGCTGAATATTAGCTGGTGCCTTTTACATATTGCGGGGCTGATATTTTGCTCTTTCCACATCTCTTTCTATCCTAGACTTGAAGTTTTGATTCTTGTATTTATTGTTTTTAAATTGGAGAAATAGATTAAATAAATGAACAAACAGAAAACAAGGAAAGAAACCTAATATGTTTTCAGTACTTTCATATAATACTTTTGGCCTCAAGTCTCTCTCTAGCTATCTGTTATTTTTCTTCTTTTTACAAAAAAATTCTATAAAGAATTTTTATTGACTATTATTCTATTTCCACTTTCTATTCCTGCCTCAATTTATTCGAAGTGGACTTTTTATCTACTCCTCTCAACCATATCAGCTTCCTAAATCCAATGGTCACGTTTTCATTCTCTCCTTACTTAGCTTCTCAGCAGCAGTTCAACATGGTTAACCACTTTCTCCTAATTGAAACACTGTGGCTATCTAATGGGACAACCCCCTTTCCCATTTTTCTTATGGTTTTATTGGGTACTTAAAACCTCATCAAACTTGATATCTGTTACTAGTAATCCAATCTCAAGTTACTTCTGATTTGGAATGGACACAGCATATTTGCAAAAACAGCGAACTCTTGGAAGGTGCCTGTGAGGTATCTAGGTTTGAAAGTCTGGCTAAATGACTTTGAGACTAAGAATCGAGCAGGAAATTGAGTTTTTGGGTTGCCCTGAAGCCTATTGATGCCACATATCTCATGACTAAAATATTTAGCAAATGACTTTTGACTCCATAAATGATTCCTTACCTAGAAATTTTCCAAGTGGACTCGTTTCTACATATGAAACATGTAGAGTTTCTTCAACAGTCAGAATTTCAGTGACTTCTATATTAAATTTTCAATTAACATCCAGAGTCAGTCCCTACTCACTCCATCTCTGTGTTGTTGGTGTTGTTATGTGCCATCCAGTCAGAACCAACTCACTGTGACTCCGTAGGCTTACTCAAAATTAAAAACGTCAAATTCATTGTTGTCAAGTTGGTTCTGACCCATAGCAACCTCCACTGGGTTTCCAAGGCAATGGGAAGAAGAAACTACTTCTCTTTTCCCTATGAGACAGCTGGTGAATCCAAACCCTGAGATGCAGCCATTGGGTTAGCAGTGCACCTTACCACAATGTACGTAACCAGAGCTACTTACTCACTCACTCTCTCACTCTCATGCCACCAGGGAGGACTTATATCCTGCCTTCCAGTTAGTGCTAATGCATAGCAACCCTCCATTGGTTTCTGAAGCTATAAATCGCAAGATAAGGAAACTATTATCCTTCTTCCACAGAACTGCTGGTGGATTCAAACCTCCAGAGACTGCAGTCTTTGTGTTAACAGAGCTACTTGTTGCTATTGTGTACCACCAAGTCGGAATGGGCTCATAGCTGACCATCCAGCAGGTTTTTCAGAGGCAGGAAATCACACAAGAGGAGATTGCCCATATTTCTCCTATGGGCAGCTGGCTGGTGGAATCAAACTGCATGGATTTGGGTAGGTAGCTGACTCCTTACTACTAGGCTACCATAGCTGCCTGTTGTGTTGTTGTTGTGTGCCATTGAGTTGAAATGACCCATAGCTGACCCTCCGGAGGGTTTTCAGGCAGTAATCACATGGGAGTAGATTACCCACCCTTCACCCATGGAGCAGCTGGTGGATTTGAACATTATGCCTTTGGGATGGCAGTGCAGATTCTTTCCACAAAGCCGCCATAGCTGCCCAGCCAATCTGCCCAGTTGCAACCTGGACAACTAGACCACCACTTGCCTAGACAATCTGCTCACTTGCCCAGACACCTTGCCAGTGTGCCAACGTCACTGTACACAGAGAGACAATGAGTGGACAGAGGCCTGAGTTACCATATCAGGGGTTAGCTGGTAGGAGAAGGGAGGGAGGTGCTGGTATGGCAAGGGGACGGAACAGGGTTGGATGCAGGGGGAGCAGTGCACGGGGACAGGACTGCAATACATGTGCCTAAGGGGTAGACTAATGACACTGAATCTCTTAGCTTGGTAACGGAGAAGTATTTTTCATCTGCTCTTTTTAGAAAAAAGCTTGTCTGTTGGATAATGTTCTGAAGCTAAGCTTCCAGAGTAAGACAGACAAGGAAGAAGGACTGGTCATCTGCTTTGAAAATAACTTCCAGAGTAAGACAGACAAGGAAGAAGGACTGGTCATCTGCTTTGAAAATAACAGACCTTTGAAAACTCTATTTATCACAGAGCACACTAAGATTAGACTAGCAGATATAGGACTAGAGGCTGAGCCCTTGTGTCAGGAAACACAAAGAAGGAGAAACAATTGCAAGCAGACACTAGTAACTGGAATGTGGAATGTGGGAAGAATGAATATAGGAAAATTGGAGATTGTTAAGGAAGAAATGGAACATAAAAATATTGGCATACTATGCACTGGCAAGATGAGATGCATTGGCATGGGACATTTTGAATCAGATAATCATGTGATCTAGTGTGCCGGAAATGAAAAGGTAAGGAACAACAGGGTCACATTCATAGTAAAAGACCATTGCTAAATACAACTCGAAATACAATGTAATGAGTGACAGGCTAATACTCATACACATACAAGGAAATACCACTATACTGCTAATACTACTATCATTTCAATATAAGCACCAACAACCAGAGTCAGAGAGGAGGAAATAAATTTCTACTAACTTCTGCAGTTGGAAACTGGCAAAACATCCAGCCAAGATACATTAATCATAATGGGGGAACAGAATGCAAAAGGTGGGAAAAAAGAACAAGGACCAGTAGCCAGAAATATGGACTTGGTGACAGATATGAGGCTGGATGTAAATGATAGAATTTTGTGCAATCAATGTGCAATTAATAGTTTTTATAAGAAACACAAATAGTGACTTTATACACGGACATCACTTTATGGTCTACACAGGAGTTAAACAGACTACATCTGTGGAAAGACTCGATGGAGACGCTCAATACTAGCTGTAAAAATTAGGCCAGTTGCCAATTGTGGAACAGATTATGCACTATCACTGCCTAGTCAGGCTTAATTTCTGTAGTCAATTCCCAGCATCAATTGGTTTTCTTAGGCACAGATGACAAGTGAACGAAGGTAACCTAAATATGGTTTCATAGCTAGATTTTACCCCTGAGTTCTACCTAAAGCTTGAGGGCTTCTCTGAGGAACACTAGATACATGCCAGCAGCAATCTATCTTCTGATTTCAGATGGAGCTCCAGTTACTTTTTTTGGGAGAAGCAACACTCCTGACTCACTGAACAGTGACTTCTCATCTTATTTCATCTTATGTTTTGATCATGATGTAACATATAAAGCCACTGACTTTATAAAATATCACATGATGGCGCAGGACTGACCAAGAGCAAAAATTATCCAAATATACTAATAATATTATTAGAGAAAAAATGAATAATGTCTTTTGAATGTGATTATGCCAAAGGTAGAATGGGAATGCCAGTGAAAAGAAAGAAAGAAAGAGAGAGAGAGAGAGAGAGAGAGAGAGAGAGAGAGAGAGAATATGGAAGGAAAGGAAAGGAAAGGAGGGAGGGAAGGAAGGAAGGAAGGAAGGAAGGAAGGAAGGAAGGAAGGAAGGAAGGAAGGAAGGAAGGAAGGAAGGAAGGGGAGGAAGGGGAGGAAGGAGAGGAAGGGAGGAAGAAAGAAATTAGAATCTTCTCATCATTTATGTGTTCCCTGTCATCCAGTAAAAGACTCTCACTCCTCTTTCCACTTAAATTCTTCCAGAGCCAGCTTGCCAATTCTATAACCAAATCTTCTCTTTTACTTTACAAAATAAAATATCCCAATTTGGATCATGAGAACACATCAGCAAATTTCTCAGAGTTAACAATCTGATTTAATTAGATACATGTATATTTATTGTTTTTTAAAGAGCTGGTCCACTAAGTTAAACTCTAACCATATTAATCCAAGATAATATCCCTAATTATCAACCAACAATTTTGTAAACGGTTCTCTCAGGAGTTAAACATTAACTTGAAATGGTTAACTCAAAACTCAAAAAAAAAGTAGACGAAACCAAAAAGCCAATAGAAAGCAGGGATGTCTTAACTGCTCTATTCAGCCTTCCCTGGAAGAGGACAACACAACACGATAGCTTTTTGGTGACAACTGAATGATGTTAGAGAATGAAAGTAAGAATGATGCTTTGAAGACACTTACTGTTATGATCACAATACGAAAACTTAGTGCAACTAAGATCAGACTTCAAGGAAAAGTACGTTCAAGTTGACATGATTCCATTGAAATTGTCCACAGTATGCTCCAAGAATATGGACATTTTCTTACTTCTTTTTCATTTTTTTAAAATTGTGAGTTGAGTGAACATTTACAAAGGAAATTGGCTTTCCAGTCAACCATTCATACACGTTTAGTTTTATAACCTTAATTACCATACTCACAATGTAATCACACTTTTCTCACTGCCTTTCTGTAATTCTCATTTTCATTAATCTTTCTGTTCCACTCTTTCTTGCCTTCAGGGCTTTATCCCTGAGAAAACGCTGCTCTTTTAACCTTATGGAGTTGGTTGTTCTAAGGGGTAAATGCTTCTGGTTTATTGGTTAGTGTATGGTCTGTTGTGTGGTTGAATATTGAGCCATGCGGGTAAGTTCTGTTCTAGATTTGAAAGGTGACTTAGGGCCATAGTCCAAGAGATTCTACCACTCTTTGCAAGATCAGTAAGCCTGACCTACTTTATGTCTTTTAGTATTGTTCCCCATTTTCTTCCAAAATATCTAGAATCTGTGAATCTGTGATCTGTATTTAAGTAATAAGCAGTGGTATCTGGGAATCATCTAAGTCTTCAGATCTCAGAGAGTTTTGTGTGGTACATTAATCCTTTGGACTGATTATTTATAGCATCTTTGCTTTTCCCCCTCTTCTTTCTTCTGGACAGGGAGAGCTAGTAGTTGCACTTTAAATGGCTGCTTGGAAGCATTTATGATCCCAGTAACTATTAATCAAAGTATAAGAAGTAGAACATTATCTGTGGACTATGCTATACCAGTTGACCCAAGTCCTCAGAACCAGCAACTCAGTCCCCTCAGGGTGTTTAATTATGATTATCAAGTTTATATAAGATTGCCCCTCATTGGCTCTGCTGTATGTTGTTGTTGTTATGTGCCACCTGCGACTCACAGAATACAATAGCTCTGGACTCTAAGCTATCCTGAGCCAATCTCATGATCTCCAACACAACTACCCCCATTATCTCAGTTACTGTGTCATTCCATCTCATTTAGGGTCTTCCTCTCCTGCAGTGTCCCTCCACCCTTCCGAGCATGGTGACCTTCTCCAAGGACTGTTGTAACTCTGTTACAAAGTATGTGAGATGGAGCATACATGGATATATTTATGGTATATTTTAATATTGGTGTAGTATGAGTGTAGTCCTTTTGACCTATCAATATCTGTTAGTCTTGCCTGTCTTCTTATAAACTTACTTGCACATTAATATTTCATTATTGCTCTCTAAATAATATGTATGTTAGGAGGCTGGACTCTGTGAGGAGAAATGTGGGGTCAAGATTGGTGGACGATTTATCAACAACCTGCGTTATGCGGATGACACAACCCTGCTTGCTGAAACTGAAGAGGATCTGAAGTGCCTGCTGCAGAGTGTCAAGGACTGCAGCCTACAATATGGATTGAGGCTCAATGTCAAGAAGAAAAAGATTCTCACCATTGGATCAATTGGCAGCAACAGGATGGATGGTGAAGAGATTGAGATTGTACACAGCTTTCGTTTGCTTGGCTCTGTAGTCAACAGTCTTGGCACCAGCAGCCAGGAAATTAAAAGGCGCATTGCCATGGAAGTCTGCTGTTAGGGACCTCTCCAAAGTACTGAAGAGCAATGGTGTCTCTCTGGAGACTAAGGTGCGTCTGATACAGGCTATGGTCTTCACAATCACTTGTTATGCATCAGAGAGTTGGACAATGACCAAGGAGGATAGAAGGAGAATTGATGCCTTTGAGCTGTGGTGCTGGAGAAGAGTATTGAGAATACCATGGACTGCTAGGAAAACAAACAGATTTGTCCTGGAAAGGGTTAAACCGGGTGGCTCCTTGGAGGCAAGGATTCTGAGGCTCCGTCTAACATACTTTGGACATGTTGTGAGGAGAGACCAGTCCTTGGAGAGGGACATCATGCTTGGGAGGTTGGAGGGACGGTGCAGGAGAGGAAGGCCCTCTATGAGGTGGACTGATTCGGTGACTGGGATAATTAGAATGGGAGTGTCAGAGACAGTGCGATTGGCACAGGACAGAGCAGAATTTAAGGCTGTTGTACATAGGATCGCTATGAGTCGCAAGTGACTCGACAGCACATAACAACAACAACAACAACATGCTGTTCATCGCCTTATTCTATATTTCATTACTTTGACCAATCTTAATATATATCTATTAGTATATAGACACTTTTTATCCATTTCTTCTTCCTTCCATCCCCCTTTATAAGAATAGGTTCAAAGATAACTTCTAAAAGTTTAGTTGGTCCCTACTGCCTGTTACTGAACATTCTGGAATATTGTAAGACTGGAAAAAGTCTAATGAAGTATGATACACATACCATAGCTGTATTAAGATAATATAAAAAAGGTCTATATGTTTGCCTATACTACAGAGTTATTAGAGATCATCATTTAAAGTTCTAAGCTATAAAACAACATATGCCAATTTACTTCCGAATTAGTAGAAGCACATCATATGAAGAAAATGAGACCTAAGTAGTAGATCACTATCAGGAAGGCTTTCCTTTACCTGTATTTCCTGATGATAAATATTGTCCTCTGGTTAGGGTGTTGATTAAAGCACTAGAGAAAACCCATACGACCAGATAATTTGCACTTTGGAGTGGCTTAAAATATTTAAATGAGTTAATAAAATTAAAAAAAATCAGGAGAAAAAAAAACTTTTAAGAAAGATCACTTCCTTTCAAGGAAGATCACTAACCTTATAAATAGAGTGATCAAATCATGTGAGGTATTCAAGGGAGAAGAAGTAAGATGAAGATAGAAAATGAAGAATAGACCTTCAGTAAAACACATTTATGTATAAGAACATACGATATCAGCCATAAATACTTTCTGACTCAATGGCGCTAAGTAGTTTTTCACTATGTTTGAGTTTCAGTGATAGATATTATGAGACAAAAAAATAATGTGCATTGAGACACTGTGTCAGATGAGATATTGACTATCTAGTTAATAAGATAATGTACATGAATAATCTAAAATATAATTGAGATATTGTTATTGTTGATGTCACTGTTGTTGTTGTTTATGTCAATGAGTCAGAACAGACTCATAGCTGACTCTCTAGTAGATTTTCAAGCCCTGTAAATCACACAGGAGGAGACTGTCCCTCCTTCTGCAGAGCAGCTGGTGGATTCAAACCGCTTGCCTCTGGAGGGGCAGCACAGCTCCGGACTCACCAGGCCTGCTGTATTCCTGGATACAGGATACAGATTTAGAGAGAAAACCATCACTTACAACCAGGCAGATAATATAATGCTTAATTTGTGGTGGTGAAATATAGTTCAAATTTAAAGTATATGTAAAATTTGGGAACTAATATAAAAATTCAGTTTCTGTGAAGGGCATAGAAAAAACAGAAGAGGAGAAGCTTAAAAGATATACTTGTAAGCAGCAAATAAACAACTTAGCTGAAATGACAATGGAAAATAATATTAGAAAGATAGATTTAGTCTGGAATTGGAATTGAATATTGGACTTAGAAATCCACTTTTTCTGTAGCAAAAGAGGAATGTACTAGGCTTTTAGGTATGTGCTGGCACGATCATGGTGATATCTTCGCATAATTGATTAGAAATGGCAGGAAGGATAAACTGGAATGGCTAGGGCCTGGGGTTGGTTTCAGGAAGAAATCCATTGCAGTAACACAGGCACAATGTGACAAATACCTGACCTCTTTGTATCAATAGAACTGGAAAGGAAATTACTTTCTTTTAGAGATCTGAGAAAAGAACCTACATTTCATATTTATTAAACCTTCACCAGGGAGCTCTGATGGTATAATGTAAAGTAAGTTGAACTGCTAACCTGAAGGCTACAGTTTTCTGATGGTTTAAAACCACCAGCAGATCCGTGAGAGAACGACAGGCAAGGTGCTGTCATGCGATGGGATTTATAATCCCTGAAACCCACTCGAGAGTCAACTATTAGTCTGTTCCAACGTAATGGCAATGAGTTTGAGTTTATGAGATGAATATGCTATACTTACACTTTATTAGCCAAGAACTTATACTCTGTTAGCCAAGAACTTCTTTCAAGTGCTAAAGACCAAGGATTTCACTTCAAAGACATCTCTCAACCAAGCAAGAGCAATTCAGGTACTTCATATGCAGCTGAAATTTGGGCAATGTATAAGGAAGACAGAAAAATAATTGATGCTTTTTAATTATGGAGTTGGTACAGAGTGAATACACCACGATCTGCCAAAAGAACAAACAAATCTGCCTTTGAGAAGTGCAGCTAGAGTGCTCTGTAGAGGCAAAGATGGTAAGATTTCATCTCACTTATTTGGGCATATTGTCAAGAGGGGTCAAGTGGTGAACAAGGATATCATGCTTAGTAAACTGGTCAATCCATTTTAAAAAGATTAAGAGTCTCAACGAGATGAATTGGGAAAGTGGACACAACAGAATTTAAGTACAGCAGAGATCAGAAGGATGATACAGTGTAAAAAGGTTTAATTCATTTTTTGCATGATGGCACAGGGGAACAGAAATAATATTATCCTTCCTATGTTTGCTACTTTTAGATACAGATATTGTTACTTCCATTTTACAGATGAGAATAATGTAACATCCTCTAGGTACTATAGTTTGTAAACAGTGAAGTCAGTGAGACCAAAGTAACCAAACTATAGCTGGCCCTCTTGATCTGCCTGCATCTGATTTACCTAGACCGCATGGCTTCTGTAGGTGGATCACACATGAACGTATTTTATTGGACTTGATGACTGCTTATACATGGATCATAAGATCCTGAGAGTAAAAAAGTGATTCTGAGATATTCAGGTGATGAGTAGGACTATGGTACCATGAATACAAACAGGAATCTAAGAAAGATCTTCCCTACTTCATATTTTACATTTGAACTTAATGATTCAACAGTTTATCAAATTCTAATTGTCAATGCAGAATAAAAGCTAAAAAATGCAACTGAACCACCAAATATAAAAACTCTCGAGGTTCTTCATCTTTTGGTTCGTCAGTGTACACCTATACTCTAGCATTGCTATACAAATGATAGTCAGCTCAAGTATGTTGAATGAGTCACTTGAAGGATATTAACCTTAAATAAGTGATAAGGCAGGAAGGGTAGCAGAGTCAAAGATAATGCTCAGTTTCAAGTCTTGATTAAAATCCTGGCTTAGAAACTTTGCAACTATAGAATGTATGGCAAATCAATATCTTTTGATATGGTAATAGTTGATGAGAAAACCAGACACATTGATGGATGTTATGTTCTATGTAAAGGTCATAGAAAACTAGATGGGAATGTCTCTAAAGGTCATTATCTCTAACAGAAGGCCATCCACAAGTGTCTTCTGACTGAGATGAATTTACAAAAACTATATCGATACCTGAAGCACTTGCTGCAGAAGGCCAAAGATTGCAGCCTTCAATATGGGTTGAGGCTCAACATCAAGAAAACAGATTCTCACCACTGGGCCAATTTCCAGAATCACATGGGTGGTGAAAAGTTTGAGACTGTTAACAGCTTTAGTTTGCTTAGTTCCACAATCAACACTCTTGGTACCAGCAGCTAGGAAATCAAGAGAAGAATTGCATTGGGAAATTCAGCTGTGAGGGACCTCTCCAGAGGATTGAAGAACAACGACGTCAGGCTGAAGACTAAGGTGCACCTGATCCAGGCTATAGTCTTCACAATTGTGTGCTATGAGTCATAGAGTTAGACAGTGACAAGGGATGACAGAAAGAGAATTGATGCCTTTGTGCTGTGGTGCTGGAGAATAGTGCTGAATATACCACGGACTGCTAACAGGGTTGTCCTGGAGAGGGTGAAACCTGGTTGCTCCTTGGAGGCAAGGATTCTGAAGCTTGGCTGACATTCTTTGGGTATGTTGCAAAGAGGGACAAGTGTTTGGATTACAGTGATTGGGGTAATGGGAGGAGATGTGTCGGAGACAGTGAGGTTGGCACAGGATAGAGCAGGGTGCAGGGCTCAACAAGAGCAGCAACACTGAGACCTATAGGAGGGAAAACATCCAAATATATCCAGCTTTGGGAGAAAAAAAGAAATTATTTTCAGAGGAATAAAAGCTACAGCGTTTCAACTGAAGGGGAGGAGGTTTCAACTGCAGGGAGACACATAAGCTGAATGGTATAGCTTGGACTTGTGGGATCAGTAGCAGCCTGTGTGATATAAATTAAGGAAAGACTAAGTTAAATTGCTGTTGTTGTTGTTGTTACGTGCTGTCCAGTCACTTGCAACTCAGAGCGACCCTATGTACAACAGCCTTAAACTCTGCTCTGTCCTGTGCCAATTGCACTGTCTCTGATACACTCATCCCGATTATCCCAGTCACTGAATCAATCCACCTCCTAGAGGGCCTTCCCCTTCTGTGCTGTCCCTCCACCCTCCCAAGCTTGATGTCCCTCTTCAAGGACTGGTCCCTCCTTACAACATGTCCAAAGTATGTCAGATGGAGCCTCAGAATCCTTACCTCCAAGGAGCCGACCGGTTTGACCCTTTCCAGGATGAATCTGTTTGTTTTCTTAGCAGTCCATGGTACCCTCAATACTCTTCTCCAGCACCACAGCTCAAAGGCATCAATTCTCTTTCTATCCTCCTTAGTCATTGTCCAACTCTCTGATGCATAACAAGTGATTGCAAAGACCATGGCCTGTATCAGACGCATCTTAGTCTC
Organism: Elephantulus edwardii; assembly: GCF_000299155.1. NCBI lineage: Eukaryota > Metazoa > Chordata > Mammalia > Macroscelidea > Macroscelididae > Elephantulus > Elephantulus edwardii. The sequence goes on along the minus strand of NW_006399782.1, from coordinate 20,584,810 downwards.
CAGAGAGACACCATTGCTCTTCAGTACTTTGGAGAGGTCCCTAACAGCAGACTTTCCCATGGCAATACATCTTTTAATTTCCTGGCTACTTGTGCCAAGAGTGTTGACAGTGGAGTCAAGCAAACTAAAGCTGTGAACAATCTCAATCTCTTCACCACCCATCCTGATGCTGCCAATTGGCCCAGTGGTGACTCTTTGTCTTCTTGACATTGAGCCTCAATCCACATTGGAGGCTGCAGTCCTTGACACTCTGCAGCAAGCGCTTCAGGTCCTCAGTTTCAGCAAGGTGGGTTGTGTCATATGCATAACACAGATTGTTGATAGATCTTCCACCCATCTTGACCCCATGTTTCTCCTCATAGAGCCCAGCCTCCCGAATAATCTGTTCTGCATCCTTACGATTTTATGCAGCTTGCCTCATCCCTCCTACACAGAGTCTGATTTTATCAGGTCAACCTCCTTTTCAATCACCCCCTCTCCCATCCTTTTCTCCCTTGCTGTCATGACAAGCCAATGGAAGGATGACATACAGATGAAAACAAGGTTTGAATAATTACTGCACTGCGGCTGGTTGTTGTTTGAACATCATTTTATTTCTTCCAATCACACAGGTCCTTGGACTTCACAGCCCCGTGTTTCAGATGGGGTGTTGCTGATTATATTATGACATTACAGCACAGACAAGCAGATCAGACAAAGTGAATTCCACTCAGTAATTAAACTGTAGCATCTTTTGTCTAAAGTCCAGGACCGGATTAATCGAAAGGTAGCTCTTTATCATTCTGATTAGTGCTTGGATTTGAAGGGTGAGTTCTGATTTGATAGCCAGCCCTGAGACTGCCTGACTGGTGGCCCTACATCTGTCTAACTTGAAAAAATAATATCAGATCAGGTTACATTTGCAAGGTTATACCCTTCCCTTTTATTTTCTTTCTCTCTGAAGGAAATGCAGATTGATTCACATATATTGCCATTTCTATTACCCTGCTCTCTATCACAAAACTGCCTATTAAAAAGAACAGGTCTTTCCAAGCCCCACAACATTTTACAAATTGTTTTCCATATTTCCACGTAACATCACAGCCTAATGGATCCTTATTTCTTGCCATTTCATCATCTGAGACTCAATCTGAATTTTTAGATAGTCACAGTTTCCACTTTTATTTCAATTAGATTTCTGGAGGCATTTTGCTTCTGCCAATTTTCTTCTTAATAAGTGTAATGAATCTCAATTTCTTTTAGCCAGTAGTGAGTTGGGTCACTTATTCTCAATCCTGGATCCTAGAGATCCTGGATTCCAGAGATCCTGGATCCTGTGATAGTCATCAAGCCCCTAGTTCAGACTCACTGAATCAGTATCTATAGGAATTAAATCCAAGCATTTGCATTTTTTTAGCATCTGTAGTTGATTTGGATATGCAAGTAGAGTTGAGAATATTAGTCACGTGGTCGCTGTATTTTCACAATATTTCACACAACAAGCCTTTGTTGGGGAAAATGAGGACTGATATTGTTGTAGAATGTCACTTAATAAAATGAGAGAAAGCTTTTTCTAGTAGCCCTTGCATTAAAAAGAAAATTTATTTGGATTTCTTAAGAGAAGTAGCAGAGGAGGAATAACCTATATATATTTGTTGTTATTATATGCTGTCGAGTCACTTGCGGCACATAGCGACCCTAAGTACAACAGCTCTGATCTCTGCTCTATCCTGAGCCAACCTTATCATCTCTGGCACATCCCATTATCCCAGTCACTGAGTCAATCTCTCTCATAGTGGGTTTTCCTCTCTACCCTTCCAAGCATGATATCCCTTCTGTCTACCCTTCCAAGCATGATATCCCTTTCCAAGGGCTGGTCCCTTCTTGCAACATGCCCAAAGTATGTCAGATGAAGCGTTAGAATTCTTGCCTCTAAGCAGCACCCTCTCTAGAGGGAATTTGATTGTTCTCTTAGCAGTCCATGGTATATTCAATACTCTTTTCCAGCACCAGAGCTCAAAGGTATCAAATATCCTTCTATCTCCCCTGGTCATTGTCCAGCTTTCTGATGTCTAGCATGTAACTACAAAGACCATGTCCTGGATCAGGTGTACCTTAGTCTCCAGACTGGCATCATTGCTCTGCAATACTCTGGAAACTATATTGTAACAAAGTTTATGTTCAGGACAGATCCACTCTTTTATCTGGTAACAATAGTAATAGTTTATTGAGTGAACCAATTCATAGTAAAAGTAAAGCTCTAATTCAAATACTCCTTTGAGTTAGTTCTCAGTCATGATAAACCACTTTTGGGTTTCTGAGATTGTAAATGATGAAAGGAAGATTACCTACCATCGAAAACACTGTTGGATTTTAACTGTTCCAGAGGCAGCGTGTGAGTTAGCAGCACAACTTTATAGGGACTATGTTACCAGAGCTCCACGCTCAGCATTTCTCAAGCTGGAAGAACTGAAGAACAAATTCAAGGCTTGAGTTTTAATACTGACAGATTCTATGGGCAAAAATCTAAAATGATGAAGGAAGCATATAAGAGAAGAATAAAGGCATATACAATCAGTGTACCAAAAAGAATTGATTGACACTGAAATATCTCAGGAAGTAGCATATGATCAAGATCAAATGATGCCCCTCTTCCAGGAATACCTTTCCTAGAAATATGCCCAAAGAACAGATGAAGCTTCATCATCTTTGCCTCCAAGGAGTACTCTCTCTCGTTCCACCTTCTCCAAGACATAACTGTTTGTTCTCTTGGCAGTGCATGAGTTATTCAGTACTCATCTCCAACACCACAGTTCAAAGGCATCCATTTTTTTTCTGTCATTCATTTCACATTTCACATTTCACAAGTGAATGCAAAGACCAAATCTACATCAAGCGTACCTTAGTCCTCAAACTAACATCATTGCTCCCCAGTAATTTGGAGAAGTCCCTGACTGCAGATTTTCCCAGTGCAATAGGTCTGATTTCCTGACTGCTGGTACTAAGTGAAATGAATATGGATCCAAGTAGGATTAAGTCGTTGACAGTTTCAATATTTTCTCCATTTTTTATGATGTTACCTATTCGTCCAGTAGTGAAAATTTTTATTTTCTTGACATTAAGGTGCAATTCCTATTGAAGGCTGCAATGTTTAAACTTTTGCAGTAAGTGTTCCAAGTCTTCCTCACTTTCAGCAAGCAAGGTTGTATCATCTTTGTGTCAAAGTTTACTGATAGATCTTTCTCCAATACTGATGTCACATTCTTCTTCATAGAGTCCATCTTCTTGAAAAACTTGCTTTGTATACAGATTGAATAGTTATGTTGAAAGAATAAAATCTTGATGATCTGTTGAATCATCTATATTGTGAATTAAAACAAATATTAATTTCTTCCAGTCAATCATTCTGGCAACTGTCCTCCAAATTTCTTCACGTAGTCTGGTGTGTTTCCATTTCTAAGATCTCAGTTTCAATTGCCATGTCTGTTAGTCCAAATGACAATCTAAATGTGCTTTATTGTACATAGGGTCATCCGAGACGTGGTTTATTATAGACATAATAATCTAAGTGTGGTCTACTGTACATAGATCATCTGAGACGCTGGGCTGTACGAGGAGGAATGTGGCATCAGATTTGGTGGAAGAATTGTCAACAACCTGTGTTATGCAGATGACACAACCCTGCTCACTGAAACTGAGGAGGACCTGAGGCGCTTGCTGCAGAAGGTCAAGGACTGCAGTCTTCAATATGGATTGAAGCTCAATATCAAGAAAACAAAGATTCTCACTACTGGGCCAATTGGCAACATCAGTATGGATGGTGAAGAGATTGAGATAGTTAACAGTTTTAGTTTGCTTGGCTCCACAGTCAACACTCTTGGTAACAGCAACCAGGAAATCAGGAGACGAATTGCACTGGGAAAGTCAGCTGTGAGGGACCTCTCAAGAGTACTGAAGTGCAACGACGTCAGGCTGGAGACTAAGGGGCACCTGATCCAGGCTATGTTGTTGTTGTTGTTGTTATGTGCCGTCGAGTTGCCTGCGACTCATAGCGGCCCTATGTACAACAGCCCTAAACTCCGCTCTGTCCTGTGCCAATCGCACTGTCTCTGACACTCCCATCCCAATTATCCCAGTCACTGAATCAATCCACCTCATAGAAGGCCTTCCTCTCCTGCGCCGTCCCTCCAGCCTCCCAAGCATGATGTCCCTCTCTAAGGACCGGTCTCTCCTCACAACATGTCCAAAGTAAGTTAGACGGAGCCTCAGAATTCTTGCCTCCAAGGAGCCACCCGGTTTAACCCTCTCCAGGACAAATCTGTTTGTTTTCCTAGCAGTCCATGGTATTCTCAATACTCTTCTCCAGCACCACAGCTCAAAGGCATCAATTCTCCTTCTATCCTCCTTGGTCATTGTCCAACTCTCTGATGCATAACAGGTGATTGCGAAGACCATGGCCTGTATCAGACGCACCTTAGTCTCCAGAGGGACACCACTGCTCTTCAGCACTTTGGAGAGGTCCCTAACAGCAGCCTTTCCCATGGCAATGCGCCTTTTAATTTCCTGGCTGCTGGTGCCAAGACTGTTGACTATGGATCCAGGCTATAGTCTTTGCAATTACGTGCTATGCATTGGAGAGTTGGACAGTGAATAGGGATGATAGAAAGAGAACTGATGCCTTTGAGTTGTGGTGCTGGAGAAGAGTGTTGAACATACCATAGACTGCTAGGAGAACAAACAGGTTTGTCCTGGAGAGGGTGAAGCCAGAATGTTTCCTGGAGTCAAGGATTCTGAAGCTTCCTCTGACATAATTTGGGCATGTTTCAAGGTGGGACTGGTCCTTGGAGAGGGACATCATGTTTGGGAGAGTGGAGGGACAGTGCAGGAGAGGAAGACCCTGAATGAGATGGATCAATTCTGTGAGTAAAGTGGTAGGAATGAATGTGTTTGGGACAGCGAGTTTGGCACAGGATAGAACGGCATTTAGGGCTCTTGTACAAAGGGTCGTTATGAGTTGCAAATGACTCAATGGCACATAACAACAACAAGAAGTCTGGTGTGTACTCTAGTTTTGCATCTATCATTTGAAACATGCCAATTAGTATCCTATAGATTCTTGGGACCTCATTTTTTGCCAAGGCCTTCATTGTAGCTTGAATATTTTTTCTTCCTTATCCCTGACTCTTGAGCATATTGTACCTCTTGAAATATTTCATTGCAGGCTAGCTCTCTTTGGTACTGTAATTCAGTGTATGAATTACACTTCCATTTCTGGTTCCCCAGACACAAGGTCCCTCAGCAGAGACAGTCATTGCCTGAACACGCTGTGAAATTCCAAGATTGTTTGAGAGGATGTGGCAAGATAGGAACTCCTTTACATTGTTGGTGGGACTGTACAAAATGAACCATTCTGGAGGGCAGTTTGGTGCTTCCTCAAAAAGTTCAACATAGAAATTCCATATGACCCAGCTATTCCATTGCTTTGGAATATACCCCAAGAAAATGAGAACTGAGGCCCAAATGGAAACTTGTACACCAATGTTCATAGCAGCATTATTCAACATTGCAAGAGTGTGGAAACAGCCCAGATGTTCAACCACAAACAAATGGACTGAGAAATTATGGTACATTCACACAATGGAATACTATGCAGCACGCAGGAGCAGTAACTTTGTAAATTACCACCTAACTTGGGAGGGACTGGACAGCATTATGCTGAGTGAACTAACTCAGCCTCACAAAGATAAATACTGTATAAAAGCATTATTGTAGAATGAATATGTGGGTCCAAAGAGGGAGAGAGGTTGGAAATAGAGGGGTGAGGATGGGTGGGGTTTGGTGTTAATCACAGAGTTGCACAATTTGAAGGGTGGGTAGGGTGAAGGAAATGGGAAGGATCTTTTGTGAAAAACAATGTATTCAAACTTTTAAAATAAATCAGATGAATATTAAAAACATAAGAATAATAAATTTAAAAAATAGTCTCTCAGCTGCCAGAAAGACAGAGCCATAGGAGGCTTTAGGGAGCTCACCACTGTCCTGTAGTGTTGATGGAGTTAAAATTGCCTTCAAGCTAACAAAGGGGTTTAGGTTTTGGCTTGCAGTTAGTGTTAAGGAGCGTGATGGTGCTGTGGCCAAGCGCTCAGCTGTGAAGGAGAAATTTGGACATCAGAACCCAGACAGTTAGAGGGTATTGATTTATTTTCACAGTCTCTCTATTTTCATGAAGATCACTGCCTAGGAAATCAATGGGATAGTTCTACACTGTAATTACCCCCTTGACTCTCGTCTAGAACGAATGCTCTGTCTAGATAGACTAGAACTACCTAGTCATGGTTCTAGCTTAGGCTGCTTTCAAAATCTATAGTGGAAATCTACATGATGACACTGGACACCATCATCACTTAGCACTGTCTTAAGTATATTTTCCACAAGGGCAGGTGTCCTCCTTGTGTATTTCCAAATCCAAAATCTGAATCCTCCAGGTGTCTTAAATTCTAACTCAGCAAGCACTGTAGCTCAGAGTATAACTACAAGATAGGGTTTCCAAGACTGTCCACCTTTACTGAAGCAGTGCTTCCCCATGACAATAGACAGTTAATAAAAGGAATAAAAGTTAGCTAAACATTTATCCCCCAAATAATAACATGGTGGTTGGACCCATGAGAGGCCATTCCTTAGATCAAAGTTCACTTAATCATGTAAACATGTAACATGTTCACACAATACTAATATGTTCAGAGAGTATAAAAAAATCCATTTTTTTCTTTAATCAAATATACTTCATGAATAATTATCATTTACCCACTCATATTATCTTCAATATTTCCTCACCACTTGGTATATATATGCAGACAGTCATGGGTCAGATTCATTTTCAACTCATCCTCTACCTTCTTCCAAGATAATAAAGCAGCTTTCCTAAAATTGGTCAATTATTTCAATAAACAAAAGCAGCTATTTCCTCCTTTAAAGGAATTGAAGAATAAGGTATTTTCAAAATGCAGTAATCAAAATTAATAATGAAAATCAATGCACAATTGTGAGCTGAATATTTTAAATGCAATTCATAAATTAATTTGATAAAATGAAGATAGCTAACCTGTAAATGAAGACTATTCTGAATTTACAGGGTAATTTAAACATTTTCATTCCATGATTTTCATGAAGAAAGGGAGGTGAGAGAAGTTCCAGAAATATATTTAGAATTTCTAATACAATATACCAACAAATAATGCATTAACCATTCATACTCTGGAAGCTTTATAGAAAGCAAAACCAGAGAATTATAGTCTCTAATTTCAATTCTTATATAATGGAGCTCAGGAGGAGAGAAAAAAAACCCCATCATGTGGGCTTATCAATACTATGAAACAATACAGCCCTGTGTTTAAGCATGATGCCTTTAAAAATCCTATACTTCAAACTGTGCAAGCTAGGGTAAACTATGTAAGATCTTTGAAATTCAGGTGCAGTAGTAATTTGAGAGGGTTGGGGTAAGGTTTGGGGGAAAGATGTGATAGTTTGCTTCCATAAAGATTATAACCTTAGAAACTCAATAAGGCAGTGTTACTCTGTCCTGTTTTGTTACTATGATGTAGAGTCAACCCAACACAATGGATGGGTTTTCAGTGGCAACTAACATGAGTGTTGAATGTTGCAGTTAGGTGCTGTTGAGTTGAGTATGACTCAGAGTGACCCTATGAGCAACAACAGACCTAAATCCTGTTCTATCCTGTGCCATCTAACATACTTGAGCTCAATGGTGCAGTCATGGTGTGAATCAATTTGTTTTCCACTCTTTTGCTGATGTGTTATCTTTCAAAGCATGTTGTTCTTCTGCAAGTAATAGCCTCTTCTAACAACATGCCCGAAGTATGTGAAATGAAGCTTTGCCTACAATGAGTATTCTGTTTGTACTCTCTCTAAGTCATATTTGTTTTTTCTACACCACAACTCAAAGGCATCAATTCTTCTTTTGGCATCCTTATTCACTGTGCAGCTCTCTGATACTTAGGCATCTGTAAATGAAGACTTGACCTATTTTTACAAAATCAGACATTGAGCAGCATCATATAGAACACAATTCTAATCTGACAAACAGAGTTGTTTTGAGTTAGAACACTCAATGGAAATGGTTTTCTTTGTTGTTTTAAAATAATAATCAATAGTTTATTACTCACTTGTTTACTTATTGTCATTGAGTAAGAAGTTAATTATGGCTGACTCTCCAGTGTATTTCTGAAACTGTAAATCACAGGGGATGATATGGCCCATATTTTCCCCATGAAGCATTGGACGGATTTGAACTGTCATAGAGGTAGAGCTTTTGGGTTAGCTGAGAAACTTCTTACACACACTATGCCATAGGGTTTATTATACTTTGGACATGTTGTAGGGAGGGACTGGTCCTTGGAGAAGGACATAATGCTTGGGAGGTTGGAGGGCAGGTGCAGGAGGGGCAGGCCCTGTAGGAGGTGGATTGATTTGATGACTGGGGCAATCGGGATGAGTGTGTTGAGGACAGTGAGACTGGCACAGGACAGAGCAGAGTTTAGGGCTGCTGTATGTAGGGTTGCTATGAGTCATAAGCGGCTTAACGGCACATAACAACAACAAGAACAACAGGTAAGAGTATGGCAAAGCTAATACTGAAGTGAATGACACAAAAGAGAGTACTGGCATGACAAGAGAATGATTCCCCTCCTGTGATATATATATATATGTATATATATTCTTCTTTCAAGAGTGTGTATTTAAATCAATAATGCAAGATGAATAAGATTTGACTGAACAGAGGAACAAGAGATAATTTTATGCTGGGGACTTATGTCAGAGGTAGTACATGTTTAAATGAAAACACGCAAACAAAGCCCACTTCAGTTGAATTGAGTCTAATTATGGAGCCCTTCCATTGGCTTTTTGAGAGTGTAAATCATAGGAAAGAGAATGTTCATCTTTCTCTTGTGCAACCTCTGGTGAATACAATTGCTTGCCAAGATGTCAAGCACTATGACACTGGAGCTCTTTAGCACATGCTTTATAAAATTCAAGTGGGAAGGGGCTGTGCTGCTCTTCCCAAATCACCTGATTCGAATCTGCCAGCTGCTCTTCAGAAGAAAGAGGAGCAATATCCTCCTGTGTGATTTATTACCTCTGTAAACCCACTGGGGACTCGGCTTTGGGTCAGGTCACAACACAACAACCATCACCATTGAGTTGGTCCTCTTTAGAATGACTTTCTATTTGGTTTCTGAGGCTATAAACCTCAACAGGAGGAGACTGCTGATCTTTCTTCCATGGAGCTGCTGGAAGGTTCAAACCGCAAGAGAGATGTCACCAGAACTACCTCTGCCTATCTATGATACTCATCATTTCCTTTAAAATTCCATGTTTACTCTAATTAAAATAATGGAAGAATCCAGAGAAAATCATTGAAGGAAGAAAAATTCTTACTTGGACCTCTTAATCTCTTGGAATTTCACATCCAGAAAGAACTGAAGAATAAATTAAAGCCTTGAGTTGCAATACTGGCTTCTACTGGCAAAATATTGAACGATGCAGGAAGCATCAAAGGAAGAGGGAAAGAACATACAGAACTATTATAACAAAACCTGTTGATATGCGACCATCTCAGAAAGTAGCAGATGATCCAGACCAGATGGTACTGAAAGGAGACTAAACTATACTGAAGGCAGTGACAGAAACAAGCCTCTAGGAATTGATAGGATATCAAATGAAAAGTTTCAACAAATGATAGAGGGCCAAAGCTGCTCACTCATCTATGCCAACAAATTTTGAAGATAACTGTCTTGCAACTGACTGTAAGAGATACATAGTCATGCTCATTCCAAAGAAAGGTGATCCAACGGAATGCAGAAATTATTGAAAAAATGGATACCTTTTGCTTTCATACAAAACCTAGACGTAAACCAAGAAGCTGTTGTCAAAACAAACAAACAAAAAATTAAAAAAAAAAGAAGCTGTTGTCCAAATAGAGCAAGGGAACACTGAATGCTTTTAAATCAGGAGAGGTATACATCAGGTTTCTGTCCTTTCTCTATACCTATTCATTTGGTATGTTAAGAAAATAATTTGAGAAGATACACTCTATGAAGAAGAATGTGGAATCAAGTTGGTTAAAACTTGTAACATTTTGCAGTTTGCAAGTCTTTAATGAGATGAGATGTCCCATCCTCCCTCCCCACCCCCATCAAGCAGTAGATGAATTCAAATCAGCAATAATTCAAATCAGCAATAATTTGGTTAGCAGTCCAACTCATCATGCATTTTTCTATACACAAGTAAAACTTTGCTGAAGATAATCCAAGCGTAGGTCTAACAGTGTATCAATAGGAAATTGACAGAAAAAATCAAGCTGAATTCAGAAGAGGATGTGAAATTAAGGATGCCATTGCTGACATCACATGGACTTTTATAAAAGTAGGGGATAGCAGACACATGTTTACCTGTCTTCACTGATTATGTAACATATATTCACCAGTTTGGATCATAAAAATTATAGAAAATATTGCAAAGAGTGAGAATTGCAGAAACCTCAATTGTGTTCATGCAGAACTAGCATACAGGCAAAATGTAGATATTGAAACCGAAAAAGGGGGTACTATTACATGGTTTAAAAAAATGAAGAATGATTTGTATGTGTCAGGATTTTACACTTTCATCATACTGGTAATTTATATGCTGAGCAAATAATATAAGAAAATTAACTATACAAAGACAGTAGAATCTGAACTGTTTAAGATTCATTATATTATCTGCACATCACAGATGACACAATCTTAACAGTGACATAATAAATGCAAAAATACTGAAATTGTAAAAAATTCCACCTTCCTTAGATCCACTATCAATGCCCATAGAAGCAGTATTCATGAAATTAAACAAGCTGTTACAATCTGATGCAGAAGATCTCTTAAAAATATTATAATGCAAAGTTGTCACATTGAAGACTACAGTGTGCCTGATACAAGCCATAGCATTTTCAATTGCCTTTTATCCATGGATAGATGAACAACGGAGAAAGGAAATCAAAGAAAAATTGATCATTTCCCATTATAGTGCTAGTGAAGAATATGAATTATATGATACATTTCCACAAAAACAAACAAATCTGGTCTGGAAGAAGTTGGAATGCTATGACCCATATGCTACTTAGAAATGAGGATGACAAATACTTTATATACTTTATACTGTTATCAGGAAGGATCAGTCCCTGGGGATCATTCTCAGCAAAGTAGAAGGTGAAAAAAAAAAAGAGGTAGACCTTCAATAAAATGGTTTAACAATGGGTTTGTAAAAATGGGTTCAAACATTGCAATGATTATGAGGATTATACAGGACAACACAGTGTTGCTGTGAGTTGGAACTAGCTTGATGGTTCTGGATAAGTACAACAATCTCTCTACTAAACACAAGCCCTTAAATATGGAAGCATAATCAACAGGAACCCAGCCATTGGCCTGCGAATGTAAAGAAGATTTAATTACCATTAAGATATTAAAGAACTGAAAAACTATAGAGTCCATTCTAATCCATAACAACCTTGTAGGACAAAGCAGAACTAGTCATATGGTTTCCAAGGCTCTAACTCTTTATGGAGGGATACTGTAACATCTTTCTCCCATGGAGGAGCTCTTGAGTTCAAACTACCAATGAAATCTCATTGGATCTGTGCCAATCATTTTGTACTTGCCTTCCACTTTACTGCTTGCCCCATAATTCACAAACTATTTTTAACTTGCTTTTTCAGCTTTTTTCTTTTCTTCAAGAGGCAATGAGTGATGAGCAGGGGAACATGAACTCTCTAGGTCTCTAGATGTGAGCCACTGCTCAGATGTCTTTACTTTCTGCCTGGAAAATCTCTCTCCAAATCAAACTTTCGCTATGTCTAAGTAAGGGAAAACTGGACAAAGGGGCACAGGGTCAGGAACATCTCTCTGAAACAAACAGAAGGTGTAAGAAAAGCAGAGTCCCTCACTTCCTGAAGCAGAAAGCAGATAATGAGCTTGTAGCCCAGCCCCATGGTGCTGGTAGAGTCCCACCACCAGCAAGAGGTTCTTTTATTCATTGCTGACTCACAGACTCAAAGTTGTGGCACCAAGAATTGGATTTGTTAAGGATGTAAGTGGGACAATGAGGGGAGGGAGCAAAAATGACCAATGCAAATCCAAATTTTAGCCAAATTCCAAGGCATAATTCTTCAATAAGTCCAGCTATGTCACACAGAGCTTCAGTTTCTTTACAGCAATACCAGTCTCTTCACCACCAGGGTCTCACTCTAATCAGCATCTTGCTGCCACAAACCTTGTTCTCTTCAAGTCTTGTTGCTCAGTGTGGTGAGCACTACTCTTTCTCTTATCCTAGTCCCACAGCTGATGCTGATTTGCAAAAAACATACTGATTTGCAATACCATGTGCCTACAATTAAGGTAGCTGGAGACAAAGAGGGCTAACTAATGGGAGAAAAAAAAAGCAAGCAAGACAACTAGTAGGTTGATACCACAACTGTAAAGTAGCTATGCTGACAGATATTTTTAAAAGGCAGGAAGAAGAAGAAATTAAAAGTTCTATTTTTTTCCACATGTAATTCCATAGGTAAGCATCCTAATACTGAGTATTTTATTGCCAGTGGCAGACTAAATAAATAAACACGTAAAAGTTTTGTCTGAAGACTCTTGTCTTTGTGTGAGAAGTCAAAAGTGGAATTAGAATGATTCAAACCATGAAAATATCTTGATAACAACAGCTTGTTTATATCCTAAGCATTTATCATTTCTTAAAAAGGCTACATAATTATAAAGAACAATTAATAATAATAACAACAATTACCACAAATACAACATAAATGATGATAGCAAGGAGCAGACTCTCTTACAAAGGAAAATAATTTTCCTCAGTATTTGTAAGAACAGACAGCAGAATATTAATACAGAGACAAGAAATGATGGCAGAAAAAAATTCTTCCCAGTACTCCCTAGAATATACTACAGAAAAATAGACAATATGTCTTAATATCTATTTTTAAAGACCTTCGTTCTACAGACTGGGCCAAGTAATTTAAACAAAAAAACAACAGAAGTCCTCTAATGCCTCTTAAATTCAGTACCGATATTAATTCTGGCTGGTTCCCATCTCATTTATAGTTAAGCAATACCATCTACTCAAAGAAGAAAGGATCAACATTTGTGTAGTGCTTTAAGGTTTAGAGAACACTTCCACAAACTTCATATTATTTAAAAGGCTCAACAATTCTGTGCCAAGAGTAAAAAGGGAAAGTATTAATAGTATACCCATAAAACAATGAGAAAACAAAAAAGTCAAAGAAAAAGGAAAGAAATTGACATTTACTGAATTTCTACAAGGGATTATAGCTTGTACAATCCTAAAAAGAAGACTGAATATAGTTTTCCATAACATCAAACAGGCTCAGCAAATTTGAGCCCTATCTATTTCTATGAGTTCTGGTTATACAGTGTCTAAAACATTCAGCTGCCAACCAGAAGATCAGTGATTCAAACCCACCAGCCGTTCTGTAAGAGAAAGTTGTGGCTGTCTACATTTTTACACATTTATAGCTATAATTACATAATTATGGTTCCTATCAGGATGTTTTGAACAGAAATAAATTTAATGGCAATTGGTTTTTCTTTTCTAGGTTTTTTAAAAAATGTGTTTCTAGGTTAATAATGTGAGATATAGAACTTGAATCCAGGTAAAGATGACAAGATTTTTCTTCTAAATCATACTGATGCTCAATAGTAAATACGTAGTTATGAATGAAAACGGCCACTCTCAGAGAGGAAGCTTTGTTCATTGCCAAGTGCTATACCCATTATCAGTGTGGTGTTTTTTTTTGGGGGGGGGTGCGTTTTATTTTGTTTGGTTGTAGTTATGCTTAGAGTTAGTGTTGTCATGGGGAACAAACTCATAGCTGATCCTCCAATAGGTTTTCAGAGGCTGTAAATCACACAGGAGGAGAATGCCCATTTTTTTCTCTGTGGAGCATCTGGTGGTTTCCAATGGTTCATCTTGGAAGTGCCAGTGTAATTCTTTACCCACTAGACCACTAGTGTTTCCTACAGAGTGAACACTCCTTGAGAAGTTATGTTTCAATATAAAATGGCTTAGTTTGTCAAGATAAAAAGAGAAAGAATGATTTCACTGGATTCACACACTGACATTTTAAAGTCTCTACAGCCCCATTTCTAGTGCTCATGGCAAGGAGGACACATCAGAAGACTAATGAACTACTGCTAGATTCTCTATCCTCATAAAGAAGATGAAGCTTCGATTGTCAGTCATGTGCCACCACTGACTCTTGGAATTTTCTGTGTTGCTAAGATGCTTAAGGCAGAGCTTTGAAATGAACACAAATAGACATAGTCTGGTCACTAACTTCTGAAAATTAGCTAATAGAAACCCCATGGCTCACAATGATCTGATTCCTTTGTGCAGGGTTTGCCTTGGGTCAGGGGCCAAATCAATGGTGGTTAACAACAATAACAGTGGCCAATATATATTCAGAGTAAAATTGAGGCACAACAGTAGAGGACGCTGCATAAATACATCTTCTTTTCATTGTTGTGAACATAAAAGTTCTGACGATATAGATTCAGATTTAGAAACCTCTTGACTAAACTGCCGTGCCTCTCTTTACTTGTACTTTATACATCAATTTACTTGTGGAATTGATGCTCCATAGTTTTGTGGTTGTTTTGTTTTTGTTTTTGGTTTTTTAAAATAATAATAATTGTACTCTTCTCCAATATACATGTGTTCAACTTCTGACTTAGAACATTTAAAGGTTTGACAAAGCAGTGTATTCTTACTTTAAATAGAGATTTCTCCTTGGGATTTGAGTTTGAGAAGTCAAAGGAGGTCTGATAGTTAAGTATGTATCTGTGAATTTAACTTGGATATGTACCATGGACTGCCAGGAAAACAAACAGATTCATCTTGGAGAGGATTAAACCAAGCTACTCCTTGGAGGCAAGGATTCTGGGGCTTCGTCTGACATACTTTGGACATGTTGCCAGGAGGGACAGGTCCTTGGAGAGGGACATCATGCTTGGGAGGGTGGAGGGACAGCGCAGGAGGGGAAGACCCTCTATGAGATTGATTTATTCGGTGACTGGGGTAATCGGGATGGGTGTGTCAGAGGCAGTGCGGTTGGCACAGGATAGAGCAGGGTTTAGGGCTGTTGTGCATAGGGTCGCTATGAGTTGAAAACGACTCGATGGCACATAACAACAACATTTAAAATACGAAATAATCATACTTCCTGAACAAGGACTGTTCTATATCCTCAACAAATATTATGTATCAACAATTGCTACTAAAAAATTTCAGAGAACTGTACAATTTTAGAGTTGATGTTTTAGCAAGGATTTTATTTTTATAAGGACAAAATAGTGTTTGTAAAGTTCAGAGAAACTACATAAGCTGTCACTCACTCACAGCTATTGAGTGTGAACCAATGGTCAGCTCAGAGATGTCCATTCAATGGGTTTCCGGGACTATAAGTCACAGAGGCAGAGACTGCTCCTCTTTCTCTTTGGAGTCACTGGTGAATTCTAACCAGTAGATAGATGTACTAGCATCCCAATTCCCTATTTATTAAGTCACTGGAGCTTCCCTATATATGTTTCATCTGCAGTCTTTTCAAAGTAAAAGGACAATCTTGGATATGTCCTTTTAAAATTTTCATTTGGTTATATGTGGCCCATTATTCTTTCAAGATGTCTCTGGCACTTGATTACTTAATTAAAAAACTTTTATTTATTCTACACATATCATGTGTAAGTCATTAAAGAATTATAGGGTCTAAGATGTGGGTTTGCTGTGATGCTGAACCTTGTGCTGTTAGGATAACAAATATCAGAATGTTTCCCCAATGTGGACAGTGTTTGGTGGAGCTCCCAGTTGTACAACAGGTTGGGAAGCTGGAATGGCATCCACTTCCTAAACCACATGCCTCTGGAAACTATGAACTTGGAGAAATGATGGTAGTTGTGGAAAGGCATTAGGTATTTCGTTCATAGAGTCACTATGAGTCGCGCTCAACTCGAAGGCAATCAACAACAACAACAAAAACAACAAGATGTGGACTAGGACATCTTTGCCATATGATTTAGGGAGACCCTCTACTATGGTACTAAGCTGTTTATCTGCACCCAATGTTGTGATCATTCAACCAGTTACTGATTTATTTGTACTTACCTCCAAGTCAGTAGAGATCATATCACTTATTAGAGGCATGCTGTCACTGAAGCCATAGTGGTTTCTACCAAGCTTTTCTACTTTTGGAGGTACCATAAGCCATTGCTTGTCTTTTATTATTTTAAGAGACTACCCTGGATTCTTTAAAGGCTGAAATAAAAATGTTTGTTTCCATAACCTTTCCTAAACTTTCACCATTGGCAATAATCAATTATCTCACAGATAAATCTCTTACAAGTCTATGTTTCTTTTCCTCTTTCTGGGTTTATTTTCTTCCCTCTCCTCCTTGTTTCTTTTCAAGGACTATAGTCAGCCTCTCTTGTGTTCTCATGTACTGCATCTAGAGAAGGGATGCTG
This sequence comes from Elephantulus edwardii, assembly GCF_000299155.1. Lineage (NCBI taxonomy): Eukaryota > Metazoa > Chordata > Mammalia > Macroscelidea > Macroscelididae > Elephantulus > Elephantulus edwardii. Next base: position 20,568,232 of record NW_006399782.1, on the reverse strand, counting down.
ATCAGAGAGAGATAGATGTTTGCATACTGGAAAATAGAGAGAGCTGACATAAAGTATTATCCCTAGTATTCTGACCATAAATTGCACATGAGTAATTCTCCTGTGAATGTGGCCAGGAGGGACCAGTCGTTGGGTAAGAATCTTATGTTTGCAAAGGTGGAGGGAGAGCGTGAGAGAGGAAGACCCTGGATGAGATGGATTGATGCAGTGATTGGGAGTAATGAAGCTAGGTGTGTTGGAGACAGTGAGATTGTCTCAGGATATGGCAACGTTTATAGCTGTTGCTATGAGTCACAAGGACTCAGTGGCATATAGCAACCCTTGTCTCCAGGGTCCTAGACTTGTAAACTGCATGGGAAGAGACTGCACATCTTTCTCCTGTAGAGTTGCTGGTGAATTCAAACTTCCAGACAGGTTTCACCTATGGGTTAGTAGAGAAACTCCTTGACGATGGCACCGTCAGGACTCCTTAGAGAGGGTTATACTCATTCCTATCCGCTCTGAGCAATTAAGCTTGTCAAGATGGGAAACATAATTGTCTATCCTTTAACTGAGAAAGATAATGATGTATAATGGATTTATTTTTCCCGTGAACACTTTTTCTGTGGCAAGCACATGCCAAGACCTTTACAGAGAGCTAAGAGGAGGGAGTGAGGGTTTAGAAGTAAAAAAAGAAAAAAAAACGGGAGTCAACTCTTCATGTGGAAGAAAGACCATTTACATGGTGGAAGGGAAGTAGAAGCTAACTAATGTATGGCAGACTGTTTGAGGGATTGGGGATGAAGAGGCAGGTTGGACTTTAAATGAACAAATCAGTTCTAATAAAAACACTGAGATTCAGGTGCCTGAGGTTAGAAATGCTGGAGGGAATTCAATTACACTAATTAATATTTAAGAAGGGCTAGAGATCACATACTGAATGTGGGAAACTAGGCCAGGCAGACATGAGCATATGGGGAGGGCAAGATCAACCGATAAAAGTAACAAACAAATCATACATAAATGCTCCAACAGGAATGGAATAGAGAACGTAAAATAAATGTTCCGACAGACACTGAAGAGGAGGTAAAGTAAATGGTCTACCAGACATAAAAGCAAAATGTTCCAACACACACAGACTTTTTATTGGTTTTATGTAAACACATATATTATAAAAATGATTTTTCCAAATAAGTTAGTAGGAAATGTTACCCATTTATAAAAACAGACTTAGTATGGGTTCTGTGGAGCCAGAACATACTATTTGCTTTCATTTCCTCACTGGCTCATTAAGGTAGGCATATCAATAAGATTTGGCTTTCATAATAAGGAGGTCTCTAATGGCTAAGTCTACCTAGATACTCCAAACCTGATGGATACAATGGAAAGCAACAGTGTGTCCTAGGTTCTAAAGAGTTTTTCTAATTTTGGCTCTGATGTGATTTGGTTGGTCGTAATAGTGTGTGACACATTCTCTATAGGACATGCATTTTAATTTACAGTGCAGATAGTCAGTGCTGGTGTAGGAAACTTTCTTTTACTTTGAATGCTTCTGAGACAGAAGGCTGTAATGGTACTGGACATACCTTGGTCCAGATGTGTTTCTAGAGAAAAATCACACTCTCAGCGATTAAGTTTTATATTGCTGAATGATCTCTCAGAACCAACAATGAAAATGTCAATAATTAATAGAAACTGCTCGGTGGCACTACCCCACGGCCAGGGTATGAGCCATACACGTCGTACCTCAGAAACAACTCTATTTTGTTTCTAAATTGTCTTTCTTCTCCCACATGACCAATAATTGTCTTTTTAAACTTCTAAACTTTCTCTCACCTTTGCTGTAGTTTAGAATATTATGGCCTTGACTTTTATGCTGTATCAATCTTACACTTTCAAAGATCTGCACTCTGAAAGTTATACTTAATCACAGACATTGATGTCTTTGGACTGTGGTGTTGGAGAAGGGTACTGAATATCCTATGGCCTTCTGAAAGAACAAGTAGATATGTCTTGGAGAAGGTGCAGCCAGAGTGCTCCTCAGAGACAAGGATGGCAAAGCTTTGTCTCACATATTTTGGGCATGTAGTTGTTGTTATGTGCCGTCGAGACACTTGCGACTCATAGCGACCTTATGTACAATAACCCTAAACACTGCTCTATCCTGTGTCAATCCCACTGTCTCCAACACATCCATCCCGATTACCCCAGTCACTGAATCAATCCATCTCATAGAGGGTCTTCCCCTTCTACGCTGTCCCTCCACCCTCCCAAGCATGATACCCCTCTCCAAGGACCTGTCCCTCCTTACAACATGTCCAAAGTATGTCAGAGGAAGCCCCGGAATCCTTGCCTCCAAGGAGTTGCTTGGTTCAACCCTCTCCAGGATGAATCTGTTTGTTTGCTTGGCAGTCCATGGTACATTCAGTACTCTTCTCCAGCACCACAACTCAAAGACATCAATTCTTCTAACCTCCCTAGTCACTGTCCAACTCTCTGATGTATAACAAGTAATTGCAAAGACCATAGAATCTATCAGACACACCTTAGTCTCCAGAGTAAAACCATTGCCCTTCAATACCCTGGAAAGGTCCTTAACAGCAGACTCTCCCATCGAAATACATTTTTTTATTTTCTGGCTGCTGGTGCCAATAGTATTGACCGTGGAGCCAAGCAAACTAAAGATGATAGAAATCTCAATCTCTTCACCATCCATCCTGATGCTGCCAATTGGTCCAGTGGTGAGAATCTCTGTATTCTTGACATTGAGCCTCAATCCACACTGAAGGCTGCAGTCCTTGACCCTCTGCAGCAAACATTTCAGGCTCTTCTCAGTTTCAGCAAGCAGGGTTGTGTCATCTGCATAACACAGATTGTTAATAGATCTTCCACCAATCCTGACGCCGCACCTCTCCTCATAGAGGCCTGTCTCTTGGATAATCTGTTCTGCATACAGGTTGAAAAGGTATGGAGATAGAACGCATGCCTGGGGTACATCTTTCCCAATTTTGAACAATTGAGTGTTTCCCTGCTCTGTTCTGATGACTGCTTCTTGGTCCAAGTATGGGGTTCGCATTAGCGCGATCAAGTGTTCTGGGATTCCTATTCTTCTCAGAGTGAGCCACAGTTTGTTATGATCCACACAGTCAAATGCCTTTGCATAATCAATTAAACACAGATAGACATTCTTTTGGTATACCCTGCTTTCAGCTAACATCCATCTAGCATCAGCTACAATATTCCTAGTACCACAATCCTTTCTAAACCCAGCCTGGACTTCTGGCAGCTCTCTGCTGATGTGCTGTTCCAGTCATTTCTGGGTAATCTTCAGTAGAATCTTGCTTGCATGTGAAATCATTGATATTGTTCTACAGTTCCCACACTCTGTCTGGTCACCCTTCTTTGGAATGGGAACAAATATTGTTCTCTTCCAGTCAGTTGGCCAAGTGGTTGTTCTCCAGATTTCTTGGCACAACTTGGTGAGCATGTCTAGGGCAGCATCTGTTAGCTGAAATACGTCAATTGGTATACCATCTATTCCTGGGGCATTGTTTTTTGCTATTTCTTTCAAAGCAGCTTGAACTTCTTCCTTCACCACCATAGGCTCTTGTTCATATGTTAGTTCATGAAATTCTTCTGTGTCTGCCAATTCCTTTCGATACAGTGACTCAGTATATTCTTTCCATCTTCTTTTAACACTTTCTGGATCATTTAATATTCTGCCTGAAGCATCCTTGATTATAGCAACTCAAGGTTTGACTTTATTCTTCAATTCCTTGAGCTTAAGAAATGCTGAATGAGTTCAGCCCTTTTGATTTTCCGACTCCAGCTCCTTGCGCATTTCATTGTAATATTTTACTTTGTCATTCCGAGCTGCCTTTTGGAATCTTCTGTTTAGCTTTTTAGTATCTTGAATTCTTCCTGTGCTTTGGCTTCTCTCTGCTCCAATGCAATCTTCAGAGTTTCTTCAGACATCCGTTTTGGTCTTTTTTTTTTTTCTCTTTTGTCTTTGTAATGAACGTTTACACTCTTCCTGGATGATACCCTTGCTATCCTCCCACAACGCGTCTGGTCTTTGCTCATTAGTGTTCAAGGCCTCAAACCTGTTCCTGAGATGGTTCTGAAATTCAGGTGGGAATGACTCAAAGTCATATTTTGGTTCCCGTGGACTCAGTTTAATTTTCCTCAGCTTCAGCTTGAACTTGCATACGAGTAGTTGGTGGTCTGTTCCACATTCAGGTCCTGGCCTAGTTTTCACAGCTGATATTAAGCTTCTCCTGCTGTTCTTTCTGCAGGTGTAATCTATCTGATTCCTATACATACCATCAGGTGAGATCCCTGTGTATAACCTATGTTTATGTTTCTTATAAAACGTATTTGCAATGAGTAAGTCTTTGTGCAAAAATCAATCATTCTATCTCCAGCTTCATTTCTGTCACTAAGTCCATGTTTTCCAACTACTGATTCTTCTTCTCTGTTCCCAACTTTTGCATTCCAGTCACCCATTATTATCAATGCATCTTGATAGTATGTTCAAGCAATCTATGGCTGTAAAAGTTGATAGAAATCATCTATTTCTTCTTCTTTGGCTCTGGAAAGGGGCACCATAGTTGGAAAGGTGACGCAGAGGAAGACTCTCAATTAGATGGAGTGCCACAGTAACGGGCTCAAATATGTCAGAGATGATGAAAATGGCATAGGATAGGACACGGTTCAGATCTGCTGTTCATAAGGTCACTATCACTTGTACTTGAGTGGATGGCAAATAACCACAACTATTTACTATTAAAACAACAACAATCACAGTGCCATCTTGGAAACTTTGAAAAATGATTGTCTCTGCTTTAACGGTGTCATGCAGAAGCAGGACAAGAAACACTGTAGCTTATAGGAGAACACGGAGGCCTGATATTTGAATCTTCTTCCAAATTTGTTGTGTGTACAGATAGTAGATGATCAGCCTATAGTCTTCATTATGTACAATGTATAATATTAGCTTCCTGGTGAAAACAAACCAAAACCAAAAATGAGGTCCATGACCTTCAGAAGCTTAACCCCTAATTCAAGAAACAATCCAATTATATCAGAGACAAGCACCAAAATGCCCGATTGTCCTTAAAACATAGAAGAATAGAGAAGAAACAAAGTTACTACTTAAAACTCAAGACAAATTAATATTTTTTAAAATGTTTCAAGATTAATTAGGCTTTCAAACTAAATTTTAAAGAAAAGGGAACTATAAATGGATTAAAGGTATATTAGGATATACAGTGCATAATTTGGGGAACACACAATTCCATTTATAACAAGATATATCTTCCAAATCTAAACTTTACTATTGAAATGCTTAAGGCTTTCATAACACTGAAGTGTAAGCCAAGACTCATTTGAGCTGCAGTCTTTTCTAATCTTTATACAGAGAAACAGTCAAACAGAATTATGCATGGTTTGTTTTTTGTTTTTTGTTTTTTTTTTAAGGCTGTCACTTGAAAGTCACATAGAGTAAAGGTTAAGAACACACCTGTGTTTCCATTCTGGCTCCATATCCCTGGATGCATATATTCTTGAACAAATTATTTAAACTGTCTACACCTCAGTTTTCACTTGCATATCATGGAGGAAACAATAAGAATATGCTTATGGATTTTTAGTGAGAAGTGGGGAAAAAACCTTGTGTAGTACATTGCTTAGTATATGAAAAGCTCTCAGTGACTAATATTTACCGTCATTACTGCAACTGTTAAACATCTTAACATCAACTGTTATCTTCTGACATTTTTCTCTACATCATGGTTTTACTCATAATTTATTACTATATGGTTTTGTCTTCTAGAATGTTGTCCTAACTTGTTTTCATTTTTTTGGATTTTCAGTGTTTTCTGACTGCAATTTTTTTTTCATATTTGCCCCAATCATCACGTATTGTTGTTGTTGTGTATTATCAAGTTGGAACCAACTCATAGCTGACCCTCCAAGTGGGTTTTTAGAAGCAGAAAATCACATGGGAGAAAACTGTCCAGCCGTCTCTCACAGAGCCTCTAGACTGGCAGCTCAATCCTTTACCACAAAGCTACCAGAGTTCCCTGTGCCTTCTCAGTCACCAGCTACACATCAGAGAGCTGGACAATAAATAAGGAGGACAGAGGAATTGATGTCTTTGAGCTGTGGTGATGGAGAAGAGTACTGAATATTCCATGGACTGCCAAAAGAAAAAAAAACACAAAAACGAACAAAAAACAGATAAGTCTTGGGAAAGTGCAACAAAGTTTTCCTTGGATGCAAAGTTGCCAAAGCTTCATCTTTCATAGGTTAAACATGTAGCTATATGAAAGGCTATTATTCCTTGGAAAAGGCCATCATGCTTGGAAATAAGGAGTTTCGTGAAGGAGAGGAAAATCCAGAGCTCTCTAGCAGGACTATTTTTAACAGTTATCCACTGTTTCCTGTCACTGCTTATAATCTTTCCCATTTTCTGTTTAGTGGTATAAAAAGTTAAATTCAAGAAAGAACTAAACTCATGAGGTATTCACTGAAGCCAGGGGTTTATCAAAATCGGGGGGTGGGGAAGATGTTATTAAAATATAAATCACACCAAAGAACAGAAGCTGATAGCAGCAGCTGTGAAATGGCTGTAGATGAACGGAATCAGTGAACCTCAAAGACACAAAACAAAACAATTGGAAGGCCATGAAACTTACATGATTTATAAGAGAAGCCCAGCTTAATGAACAGCCTCTGAAGACTATATGAGCCAGGAAAGTCACTTGTGGATGAAAATTTGGACAAGAGAAAAAGACTGATTCCCCTGATCCAAGGGGAATTGCAAGGAAGAAAAGAACGGAAAATGTGACAAATGGAAATTTTTACCTTCTTAATTTTAAAAATTGCTGCAGCAAGAAGACAATAACTTTGTGCTTACCATTATAGTTAGAGTGCATAACAAACAACTGGTGATGCCAGCAGCAGCAGTGAGGATGTTGTATTTTTAACAGCCAAAGGTAGAAAATCATGGACAAGATTAATACATATTAGAAGCCTTTTGCAGGCACATTGAACAAAGTACTCTATGACAGAAAAACTTTTAATAAATAATATTCTGTGGACTTGTCAAAAACCAAAACCTTTCATTGCAACCAAGTCAGGACTGACTCCAAGGCTGTCAACTGCGTAAGAAGAGATTCTCATTTTTCTTCCATCGTTCAGCTGGTAGATTCGAACCACTCGCCTTTGGGTTGCCAGCAAAACTCCCTAGTTGTTTGAAAAATGTTCTATGTAGGTAACACAAAACAATATAAATGGTTTACTTTTAAAAAAAGCACGCAAATATATGGCCTTTTGCCTTTTACCTTGATATAGATCTAGCTTTCAACTTCCATGGCCACTAAAATTCAGTTAAGAACTAAAAACAAAATATTGCCAAGGAAATTGAGGTGGTAATGTAACATCACGCCTGACAGAATAAGCTATCAAGACAGGATGAACAAAATTAACTGAAATGGAACAAGCAAACTGAATACAAGTCAAGGAAGCTTTCTACTGTTAAAAATACTACTAACAGAGCCAACCATATAGACACGACAATAGCAAACGAATAAAATTATCATAATCAATATAATAACTTCTATAAGTTAATAGAAAATGTGGGTATCTTTCATAACTGCCTTTTTTCCTAAGTGGAATTTTATTTTTTTAAATGAAATTTTATCAGAAATTAAATCTTTAAACTACTCAAAACAAAAGACAGATTCTCTTACTTCAAGAAAAGTCAAGTCCGCCACGAATGTTTGCTAATTATCTTTTAGGAAGATATAAAAATATTTCTATCAGTATTCTGAAAGCTTTGTTTTTGAGAATAAATCACTCTTCATTTTTAGAAGCCTTTACTTAGCTTTAATGTATATTAGTTGCAAATCCCCATTTAGAAAAAAAAGAACACATTTAATCCTATTTCAGTATGAACGATGTTAATTTCTACAATTATCTTTAAAAGAAAAAATATCACCCTTTCTAAAATTTTTTTGCTATTATTTTATCTCAATCGTGGTCATTCGGGGTGGGGGAATAATGATACACAAGAATATAATGTTACAAAGAATATAGCCATGGGTCAATGTGCTAAATTAATATATGACTTTAAATGTGAGCTTTCTTCATTTTTTTATCCTCTTAATCCTGCCTTTTTTTTGCCATTTAAATACTTACTTTTTTTTCATCATACGTTCTATAAATGTATAAGAAAATATACATGGGGCTAAAAATTGCAACAATGTAATTGTATGATAAAGACTGCATTATTGTTCCATTTTTATTTTGATACAATCTCTTTTTAGATGGTATTATTTCATATTAAGCTTTTTTGTTCTGCTTAATATTATAATTAATAATTCATATTTTTGTCTTTCTCCTCTCACTCTGACAACTTTTATTTTTAATCGGTGGGCATGTGCCAAATTGGTTTGTTATTTATTTATAATGTAAAATGACAAGGGAATTGAATATGTGGAATATGACAGAGGTTTTTTTCACATAACAAAAAATTTTTAATAATGAGATTGTTTCTTACTTATCCTTTATGCACTCAAGGATTTTAGAGAAGTTTGAGCAGATAACACCAGTACTTCGTATGACAATATGTGATAAAAATAATATGTGAAACTGTTAATTTATATTTTTAAAATCCATTTTAGTTTTGTGAAGGCAGTTGGTCACATGCATAAAAAAGTGGTTAAAAAGCAACAAAATTTATAAATCACTCCCTGGTTTGATCAATTATAAAGTGGCAATTAAGTAAAACTTTTAACCAAACGGACATATTTTGTATTGCTCCCTAAAAGTAACAGTATACAAACAGAAAATTTAAAAAAATATGGGCTTTTAATTTTTAAAACAAGTTCAGTTAGTGAGGATTCACAGAACATTTTAAAAAATTATTGTAATTAAAGAACATTCAATATACCCTTCAGTTTTGCTAATAACTAGAAATCTCATGACCTAAAGTCTAGAATAGTGTATGTCGACTGCACAAAATGAATTGTGTAATCCTAATCTCAAGAACGTCAGTCAGCCACCAAGCACCAGGTAAGCGGATGACAATGAAGGTCTACACATCTCTCCAGAATTATTGTGGAAGCAGAATGAATCTGTGGGATATGGCCCTAGAATCTGTATTTTAGACCAGGTCCCAAGGTGATCCTGTAATACAATTAAGTTCGAGAACTACAATATTATGGCAAAATCTTTCTATTTTACCATTGTCTCCCATATTCAATCCAAACTTTATGCCATAAATTAGTGAATTCAAGAGAAATAACATATTTGATCATGCTACATGCACCGAACAACAACAACAAGCACCGTTGGGTATCTCTGGGAGTAATCCATAGTAAGTGGCACTGCTGAACTGAAGGCTGTATGCCTCTGGTGGCTTGTACCCACCAGGTACTCTTTAGAGAAGGCTGGGCAGTCTTTTCCCATTCAACCTTGAAAACTTGATGGATGGTTGTGATGAGTCAGTTCTGATACAATATGACGTTGAGTTTCATATGCATCCTTAAAAAAATCAAGTGCCTTTCATTTATTCTATTAATCTAAAACCTGTAATCCAGACATTAGATCCCACTGAGCCCAGCCCCTCCTCCCTTTGTTTTGCCTGTGCAAATCTCACAAATTTTAACATTATTCAATCAGTTGTCAACAATTAAAATAATATTTCCGCCCCAGCAATTTGACCCCTTTACACTCACCTTTATAAAGGCTTTATATTTGTATATAACATTGTTGTTGTTATGTGCTGCTGAGTTACATGTGACTCATAGCAACCCAATGTATAACAGCTCTGACCTACTCTGTCCTGTGCCAACCTTATCGACTCTGACATATCTCAGTCACTGAGACAATCCATTTCACAGAGAGTCTTCCTCTCTTGCGCTGTCCTACCACCCTCCCAAGCATAACGTCCCTCTCCAAGAACTGGTCCCTCCTTGCAACATGTCCAAAGCATGTCATATGAAGCTTTAGGATCCTTGCCTCCAAGGAGCAATCTGGTTTCACCCTCTCTAGGATGAAACTGTTTTTTCTCCTAACAGTTCATGTTATATTCAATACTCTTCTCTAGTCCATAGCTCAAAGGCATCAATTCTCTATCAATCCTAGTTGTTGTCTAGCTTTCTTTGGTGGTATTTGGACAGATAGAAACACCTATTTGTGTCTATTGGTAGACTCTCTTGGTTGCTTCTATAACTGGGGAAATGTCTTTGGTCTGCTCCATTCCGTAAAATGTTTACCTGTCAGATACTGTTCTAAACCTGAGCATCTGAATTAAGACAGACTAGGAAGAAGAAATGGCCATTCATTTCCAAAATAACAGGCCTTCTGAAAACCCTAAATACAATAAAGCACACTTAGACTAGTAGATATATAACATTACAAATTTTAAAATATTTTTACCACTTTACTTATTTTGTTTTTAATGTTGTATACTGACCCACAACTAACCCTCTGGTGCGTTTTCAAAGGCAGTTAGTCGCACAGATTGCCCATCCTTCTCCTGCGAAGCATCTGATAGACTCAAACCACATGCCTTCGAGATTGCAGTTCAGTTCACTCTAGGCCACCAGAGCTCCCTTAGTTGTCAACAGTTAGAAGTATACTTCATTCCCAACAATTTTACTCCTTTTCACATTGACCCTAATAACGACATTATATTTGAGAGCCTTGTGAGATAATTGTTTCTGACCTGGTTAACAGTTGTGTTTTTAAAAAAAGAGACCCTTATCGTTTTGAATGTTCATACTTCATTTTCATGCATGGCGCTAGCATGGCTTTTATAAAGAAAATATAACTGCATTCATGTCAAATGCATATAGAAAAACTTACTAATACCTTTGATTGCTAGTTGGTAGACTACATTTCACTATCACTATGGGAAGTGGTGTTTTAGGACCCTAATATTTATAACTAAGATATAACCAGAGGAAGTAGCAAACATAAATACAATGGTAATGAACTAGTGATTTTTAAATACAATCCTATCTAACCAGAATATTTGAATAACGTTCCCTAAGGGCAGAAAGAACATGTACATGTATACATAGGGCATGCATCCAAAATGTGCTCCTTTTTGATTTTAGGAAAGAAAATCTATAGCTCCATTTGTTAAGAACTTTTACTTAAATGACATTATACATTCTTTAGAAACAGGAATTTGTTTAGACTTCAATATTTTTTATCCGTAAAAACTGGAATAGGTGGACTAGTACTGGTGAGGGCAGCACACTGCTGTGTGGAAATGTAAGCACTTGGAGTTTTATAAAGGGGGGGAAAAATCATTACTCTGTGTTTATATATTTTTGTGGGAAACAAGGACTTTTCCTCATAATTTGAGTTCACATAGGGTCTATCATAACACTCTTCAAGAATACTTTTAATATAAAAATGGAATTTTCAAAATGAGTTAGCTTTATGAACATTTAAATGACTCTTTCTATTGATTTGTCCAGAGGAAGGAACTGAGTTTTGTTTAAGAGAGTAGTCTTTTTATGATCATTGATAGCAATGTTTCCATATTATTAGAAAAAAAGCTAAAGAAATTGAAAGCATTAGAGATACATCTGTTGTTGTTGTTGTTTGTAACTCATAACAATGTTCTATGTACAACATCTCTCCTCTACTTGAGTCAGTTTCACTGACTCTGACAAACTTACCCCAAGTTACATCAGTCCCTGAGTCAATCCATCTCATTCAGGGTCATCCTCTCTTGCATTGTCCCTCCACCCTTCCAGGCATGATGTCCTTCTTCAAGGACAGGTCCCACCTGGCCATATGCTCAAAGTATGTGAGCCTGAGCTTCAAAATCCTTGCTCCTTGGAGAGATACAATAGATAAAAATAATATTACAGAGCCCACCTGGTATCTGAGTGGTGAGGACAGTCTGAGATGGACTCCTTGGCTTCCTTCTGTCTAAAAATTTTCTGTTCCCCTATTTCCTATGATTACTACTATGGAACATGTTGAAATCTCAGTAGGGACTCTGTTTCAACTTTTCCTTTCAAAACACAGTGAGAAAGCTTAATGGAAAAAAAAGGTCCCTCCTATCTCTATGCCAGGGAGTGTAAGATCCACAAACTTAAACGCCAGGCAAACAGTCTTTTATGTGCTGCAAAGCCCAGAAAGTGACCTAGTGCTACAAAAATTCTCAAATAGGCATGTGATCTGACTAATGTGTACTGTAGGATGAGTCAAGGAAAATGAAACTATCTGTATTTTATTGGGTAGTCAAATATTTCCTCCTTGTCCATCAAAACACATGACTTATATAGCTTAAGAGAAATACTATAGGAATTTTATCCAAAACAATAGAATTTTTAAAACTGGCATTATAAGATGATCAGAAAAGTATGATAAACATAGATGGAGACAAAAATAACCTTTTATAAAGCCATGATTTCCTTAAAATACCAATTAGTATATTTAAGCTTCCTTCTCATAAAATATATGAGAAAAGCACAGCAAATGAAAAGAACTAAGTTGCAAAATCTTCAAAGATGGGTGGGGTCATTCTTCTTGTCTAATTAAAACCACTAATGATTAAAATCTTAAGAGTGGTTAATGATAAAGAAATAGCTATCATATGTAGAGATATATTAGTTTTAGCACCTATTTGCAAAATTATACTGTTATGCTTTGGTTTCTTAAATCTACATATAAACCACACATCATTATCCTGTTATTCCATATATCATTATCCTGTTATTCCATATAGGAATTTCAATGGATGTGGGTTTTTTTGGTTTTGTTTTGCTTTAGTGTCCTGTGGTTTTTGTTTTGTTTTTCAGTTTCAATCTTGGTAGCAAGGAGAAAACCAGAAGTCATGATAGTGGGCAAAATGTCATAATAAAGTTGACTCTATCCTTTATTTAATAATAATAATAAAAAAGATATGGAGCTCTGGTGGCCTAGTGAGTAAGGAATAGAGCTGCCAACATAAAACCACATGGTTCAAATCTACCTGCTACTTTGTGGGAGAAATATGGGCAATCTTCTCCCATTGGATTTACAACCTCTTAAAACCTAACAAAGGTCAGCCAAGAGTCAGTTTTAGTTTTAATTCAACAGCAATGAGTTGAATTTTGTTCCACCAGAGATAGCACTTAACAAAACAGATATAAGCAGGAAATTAGATGGGCAAAATGCAACAGAGCAGAATACTGCAGACACGTGAATAGATTCTGACAGATGACTGCCATCTAGTTCATATCTTAACATAGCCTCTCACTCAATGAGTAAGAAAACTGGGTTAGTTATATTGGGAGCTCTGATAGTCTAAAGAAGCTGTACTGCAATCCTGAAGGAACGTGGTTGGAGGCCACTCACTGCTCCACGGGAAAAGGATGGACAATCTTCTCCCAGGAGATTAACTGCCTCTGAAAACCTGATGGAGGGTCAGCTATGGGTCAGTTCCTGACTCTATGACACACAACAACAACATGTAATATACCCATACCATAAGTCAGGTACTATTTCAAGCTTTTAAAATATATTATGTCATTTAATTCTCAACATTATCCTTCAAGGTAAGTGTACTATTTGCATTTTGCAGAAGAGAAACTAAGGATAACTTCCTTCCTTATTCAGTTTGCACAGTATCTATGCAGAAGAACCAAGTTGTGAACTTAGCTCCATCTGATTTTAAAATCCAGTATCTTGATTACTATGTCCATGGTTTCTAGCTCTGACTACGTGCCAGAATCACATGGGCTTCCCTTACCCCAGAGCTATTAAAAAACAACACGGGACCTGGATATGAATGTTAGAGCTCTTCCAGGTACCCGTGTTGCACTGCCTCTCATAAGAGTTAGGAGATCAGGTGTCCCCAAGCTTACCTCAGAGTCTGTTCCCTTTACTTCATCATGCTCTCTCTCACCATCATGTTCTTTCATCATGAATATCTGGACAAGTAATATGCAATTTGAAATTATTCAGAAAACGTTGTCATAGTAGACTGTGGCCATAAGTCCTCCAATGAGAAACCTATTTTTATCTATGGTTTATTATATATATGTATTTTTTTTTAAATTTTATTGTATTATTTTTACGTGTACCGTCAAATCGGATCTGACTGGTACAGGAGGAGATTGCCCCCTCTTTGTCCAGCAGAGCATCTGGTGGATTTGAACCATGTACCTCTGGGATTGCAGTGCAGCGTCTTGCCACTAGGACACCAGAGCTCCCTGGTTTATTATATATTTTTATCTGCAAGAGTGCTGGGGATGATAAGCATGGTGCTGGATATGACAGAATTCAGATATACTGTTCATAGGCTCGTATGAGTTGTACTTGACTCAAAGACACTTAACAAGAAAAAGCTATAAGGAATTACCTTAAGGAGCTCCAGTAGCCTACGGTTTAAGAAACTGTGCTGCCAGTTCAAAAGTACACGGTTCAAATCTACCAGCGCTCCTGCAGGAAAGATGGGCAAACAACTTCCGTGTGATTTACTGCTTCTGAAAAGGCCTGGGTTCTGATATACAACATAACAGAATAACAACAGCAAATCCTCTATCCCCACACAAAAAAGTATAAGGCTGACCATAAAATTGCTACAAACTTGAAAGAGATGCCTTCTCTACTCTCACAAATTACCTAAGAAGAGACTATTTCCTAGGTTTAATGGTAAACATCCAATTGTCGCTCCTTTATAAGTACAATTTCACTCAACTCAGGATCTCAAGGCACCAAAAGCCAAGAAAAAAAAAAGAAAAGGAAAAAATCCAACCTCCCTCCCCCCCCAAAAAAAACAACCCACCATAAAACTGACATGAAAATGTCCCCAGTAGAAGTATAAAATATTCTAGTAGGAAGATGGTTGAGAGTTTGAATTCAGATGACCTAGGTTTTTGTGCCCAATTCTTCCACTTTTCCAGGATGAATGGAGGTCACAAAGCATTTAATTTACTTCACTGTACTTGAGGCAACAGTTAGTGTTTTTTAAATTTGTTTTGTTATTTTTAAATGAGACAACAGTAGTACCCGCCTTGTCTCTGACTTGAAAAAAAAAAAACCACAAAATGAATATGAGTCCATTTCAGCTCATAGTGACCACCGATGACCCCTGTGTCTCAGAGAAGAACCACTCCTTGCTTAGGAAGCAGATTGCTAAATCTTTCTTTCCAGGGTCTCTGTGGACTCAACTGCTCAACATTTTGTTTGCAGGAAGCACTTTAACAAGAGGGTGTCAGACCCTCCACTTCTCCCTTAGAATAGAGATACTTCACAGACCAATGCACCAATGTTATCTGGGAACCTGTCAGAAAGGCAAATGATCGATCAGTTCTCACCCCAGATTACTGAATCTGCTATTCTAGGGCTGAGCCCAGCAATCTGTTTTAATAATTCCTCTAAGCAATTTCGACACATCCACATTCATGGGTTCCTTGTCTATGAATTAAAAGGGATTATGCATAAAATCGCTAGTTTGTATCATTATCTATTTCAATAAAAAATCCAAAATATTCTTGCAGAAATATTTAGAGAAATAATGTTATGGCCTACATTAGCAAGATAATGAGTTAATTTCTGGATTTCACTTTGCATGTGTAGACGAGGCCCAAGTCATACAGAGGTTATGCAATTAGCTTGGAGTCAAAGAGAAAGCAAGGAGTAGAACTGAGAAGGAAACCCCAGAGTGAACCTGATTTTAATTCATTCTATCTGTTAAGGTACCAACCACGCACTTTCATCTGTAATCACAATGAACCTTTCTATAAACAAGTTTCTATCCTCTTAGCTTAAAAAAAAATGAAAAGTAACTTTTTTGGATTTTAAAAACGTACTGACTTGCATAATTGTGGGCTAAAGGCAGTTTGGGATGCAATAAGGAATCTCAAATTTTCTGCTGCGGAAAGCAGCTGTCACCTGGTCAGACCTTTCTACCTCTGATCTGCTGACAGGGATTCCTCTTAGTATGACTATTCCAATAATGGAAACCACGAGCAATAAAGCTGCTTCTTCGACGGCTGAGGTTTCATTCTCCTAGGGATGTCTGTGACATTATTTGAAAAGAGCCCTGGTGATGCAGTAGTTAAATGCTCAGCTGGTGACGAGAAAGTAAGCAGTTCAAACCTATCCATCATTTCCTGGGAGAAGGTGTGGCAGCCTGATTGAAACTCTGGAAACCAGATTTGATAGTGCTGTTCTGCACCATAGGGTTACTATGAATAAGGATTGACCTGATGGCAATGACCATTACAAAATAAAAACTACTTCTGGGAGACACTGGATTTGGGGAGTGTCTCCCCAACCCCTTTCCTTATATTCTGCCTGTGCCACTCTAAGTTTTTACAGTAATTTTTCTGATGTAGCTATTAAGATGGTTGATACTTTTAGATGCAAAAGTACAGAAAAACAAAGAGCAAGTGATGGGTTGTTAATGAATTCTCTGTTAAAAAACCACTTTGGAATGATCAGATTATATATATAATAATAAGAAGAAATAAAATAGTGTGGCTAGGAGCTTCAGCAATAATCAGCACACAGATACTGAGGAGAGCAGACATGGACAGAATCTGCATCGTATACAGGTACTATGTATCTAGACTAGAGAGCAGCTAATCTTTCAATAATACTTGTCAAATATTTTTCAAAATATCTTTTTGTTTTTGTTATTATTTTAAAATCCAGTACCTAGAACATGACCCTGAGTGAAAAGGTGAACTTGTATGTAGATAAAAGAATGAAAAGGAGACTGAGATAAAAGGAAAGAAGGAAGAGAATATTAACATTATTAGTCTGACTATGCAGATATGTACAGAGGTGATCTTTGAAAAAGACAACACACAGGAATTACTAACTTAGTTAATGCTTTAGAAAAAGAACTACAATGATGATTTATCATTGTACACCGAAATACAAGCAGAGAAGTGTGTTTGTGCTTTCTTGTTTGTGTTTTTCCCTCCTTCTTTTTCTTAGTAGCTATTGTTTGCAAGTGGAGCTATAGAATGGCAAGTAAGGAAGTACTTATTGCTGTTAGTGTTTAGTTTTGTTCCAACATTAACACCAACTTCTTATCTCCCTTTTCCATGTATCATACAGTTGGTGCTGATCATGAAGTTGACTTTATTTTTCCTTCTGCTGTTTTCATCGAATATTTGTCATAAGCAACTGCCCAGTCACTAAGTATATTAAAAAGCCTAAACTATAATCATTCTATTTTTTTTAAGATCTAGAGGAGATGGTAAGAGTTGAGGATATTCTCTTACGCACAGGAGAAAAGACTAATTAAGATTCAGAGAAAGTAAAGACATTGATACAAAGATTACCAGCCAAACAACACTGAGCTCTGAAGAAAGAATCCACGCAAAAAACCCCAAAACCAACAACACAACAAAAACCCCAACAATTCTTTTTCCTCCTTTGTTGTTAACTAAATGATTATTTCTAGGCATTTTATTAACCTTGGATACAAAAGAGCAGGACTGGACTTGCACATCTAGGCTACATTTCAAAATACTTTGAAACTTGGAAGAAGACAGAAACTGTTTCAAGGACACATGGAGAAGCAAATCTGCATATTAACAGGATCCTTCATTTATTTCTGAAACAAGGAAATGGAGCTAGAGACCTCCCAACAACAACAGCAACAAGATAATAAGAACAACTGATATTAACACCAACACTTCAGATTCTAGAATATGTTCTGTCAAAGACCCACCTGTAGTCAGGGCAACTTCTAGGACAAGAAAGTCATTAGACTATTATTTCCGTGTTCAAAACTCAGCCAAAGTCCCCCTCCAGAGTGTTGTAAAAGCTCTCAGATTGGAGTAAACCCTGGGACTGTGGTATAAAAGCATCAGTCTTCCTGCCCCGTGTTCTAAAAGTTAACTATTAATCCAAATGTGTTCATCCTGATTTGGTTTACTCAATTCTAGAAAAAAAAAAGGACTCACTGATCACATTGTCCTGAGCAACTTAACACCAAGTGAAGTCTTTGAGAAGATGGTGTTCTTCCCACCATGCCTGCTCAAAGGGCTTCTGTTATCAGACTGTCAGTGCTGAATTTCTGTTATCAGACTGTCAGTGCTGAATTACTGGTGTGGGATGTGAAGTATCTTCTTTGGAAGAACAAACAAGGTCTTTCCTTCTTAGAATTTTCTGGGTTTGGTAAACTCAATATTTAAAGTCTTTTCCTGTCCTCATTCTCGTATTTCTACTGTAGCTTATTCTTTTAATTATTTACAGACTTACTTGTCTGGACATTTTGTTCTGGTAGGAGTTGACTGATTTTTCCAACACCTTTTAGCGGAACATAATAAAAGGCACACAGAGGGTGAATGGGTTCGAACAGGATTTTTGGGTTTTATCTCTGACAGCCTGAAAAGCTTTCCCTTTATTGATTTTTCTCATGCACTATCCAGTCTACAGCTGGAAATGGTACAACAGTGTTTGGAAAATTGGTTGTTAGCCACTGTTCAAAGTATTTTTCAGAATAGTTGTTGCAGGTCCTATTTTGCCCTCTGTTATAAGGGAAGTTTTGTTAGGGTGGTTTCATTTTCTCCGAGGAGTTATGCTAACAGAGAAACAATCTAGAACATTGCTTTTAAAGGTAGTATGGGTGGAACGCTAACCATATTGAGTCTATACTAAAATGTGTTATATTGAGCCATGTGCAGCTAAAAGAAAAACAGGTCATAAGTCTTTGATCTATTGCACAAATATGAGCACCAGGTGACGCAAATGTTAAAATTCACCAAGCACAACATGATTCACCTCTGTTGAAAATATATTCTCTTATGTTAATAATTCGTGGAGATAGGGACTGGAGAAGATACACGTTAGTGGAATTTTCCTCTGTAGTTTTGATCAGGATTATCTGTGACTATGCCTTAGTATCCATATGATACTTACATTGGTTAAAACCATAAAGTTTGATCAAAAACAATTTGACAGAAAGCTTATTTTTTTAAGAGAACTGGAGAAAACAAATTTTTTCTGTGCTAATATTCTAGGGCTGTTAATTTTCACGTACACTTCCAGTATGCAATATTTTAGTGATAAAGATAAAACTTAAAGAGCTTTAACATTAAGGGGGGGAAATGAAAATGATTGCCATTTATAAAACATAAGAATATTTATTGGATTCAAAGCAATAACAATGGCATTTTGGGCAGAGTTTTAAGGTAATGTTTAATAAGTGAGAAAACCTTTTTGAATCTCCAAAAGGCTAAAAGAGAGAAGCAGCTCTATTCCACTTTAGAAGAATAAAGTGAAGCCACAGGAAAACTGATGACTGATACAGTTTAAGAGACAGAAAAGTCTGATGGCACAGAAACACCCATGTGACTGGCGATAGCACGAGTGTGAGGGCCTGGGAAAACACTCACGATGTGTATGTAATCTCTAGTAGAGCAACTTCACGGAATATGTGTACAGTGAAAACAGAAAGGGTTTATTTACCAAGGGCAAGGGACAGTCCGGACTGCAGAGGCTTCCAAATTTAGGGGGAATATAGCCACTCCAGCAGATAATGAGAAAGAAAACAATTTTATATAGCTAGAGCAAGAACTAAAGCTCCAAGACCATAAATGGCTGGAAGATCATCAAGAGAGTCAAAAGTGGGATCTCCAGAGGTGGAGATGTAACAGGGAGAGGGTGGATAACACGTGATAGGCTGTTGTTGTTAGGTGCTGTTAAGCACCGTGACTCATAGTAACCCTATGAAGAGAACGAAACCCTGCCCAACCCTGAGCCCTTCTCACAATCTCTGCTGTGCATAAGCCCCACTGTGACAGAGTTGAACTGGGCCTACCACCCCATAAGGTCAGAGTTAAAGACCTTTACCCACCTTTACTGGAGGGCTAGCGGAGCTGACGTAATTGGCACACCGGAGGAAGTTATGTAGTGCTGGCCTGACATAATGAAGCTGAAACTAAAGAGGCCTTTGGGCAAAGCCTGAGAAGCACTGCTGACTATAGAAATGTATCCCGACTGAACTGTTACCTTCCCTAAAAAAACTCCATAATCATGACGACAGTCTGTAAACTCTGCTTGGCTGTTGTAATGGATTATCAGACCCAGAAGCAGAACAGTACAAGTCCTTTGGAAGAATGATTAGTGTTAGAATTGGCATTAGTTGGTGCTGGGAGCATGGTGGCAAGTCTGATGGCACAGGAATCAGTTTTGTCATGGATGCTGTTGATGGGACTCTTTCCCCCTGTGGACTTGACTAAAGATCAGATTTGGCCACTTCCATACCAGCTGGACTATTTTTACAGGCCAGCATCAAGGTCAGAGAACTGGATTCTAAATTCATGTTCAAACTTTTGAGTGGAATTAAGGCCTTAAATGACATATTCTCATGCTATTTATACACACCAAGTAAGCACTCATATAAATAAAAAAGTTCAGCATCATAACGTTTTTTATTTTTTGAATAGAGATACATTTTAAGAAAAAATGGTTTCTGAGGTTCTTGTTTCAAATTGTGTCTTTGGGTTTCTGTTGTTGTTTGTTTTATAAATTAAAATCTCTCTGTAAATTCTAGGTGATTTATTATTTCAGGGGTCGTTCATAGGGCTCTTCCAAAGGATGTAAACAATTGCTACAAAGTAACAAACTAAACATAACACTAATCCCCAACCCTTTTTAAAGCAAGACTTTAAGATTGGGTGAAATCAAGTATAAGAACAAGAGAAATACTAGGCCAGAGCAAAACCCTGCAACACAAAAACACTCAATTTGAACAGTAGTCTTACTACTGTTGCAAATGTAACTAAAATACGCATTTCTATACTCAGTTATGGGTCTTCTGCTGGCCTAGTGGGTAAGTAGTTGTGCTTCCAATTCAAAGGCATGCAATTCAAATCTATCAGCCCTCCACAAGAGAGAGGAGCAATCTCCAGTGTGGTTTACAGTGTCTGAAAACGGCACATCTCAACTCTGTCAGTCAAGGAGCCCTCGTAGGACAGCATGTTCATTGTTGGGCTGCTAATGGAAAAATTGGCCATCTGAAGCCACTGGCTGCTTCTTGGGGAAAAAGGTGCGGCGTGGTCTCCTATTTAAAAAAAAAAAAAGAGATTTACAGCCACAGGGAAGGGAGAATAAACTTGACCACTGTGTGGTTTGGTTGGGGGTTTTTCCTCAGTCATCTAATGAAATAATAATGTGCCACTTTCTGGTGTATATTTTCTATCCTGTAGAGTGCCATGTAAAATGAAAATGGTATTAAAACTTCATAAGAGAAACAGAATAATTCTGAACTAATTAAAAAGGTATTAAGAGTTTGCTTTATAAGAATATTCAATAATAACAATAGTAATTCTTTAGAAAAAGTGATGAAAGGAAAAAAAAATCTATAGAATCCATTTGTTAAGAATGATAGCACATTTTTATTTTGGAAAAGTAGACTAGTCAGGGAAGATTCCTGTCAGAAATCTCTAGCTCAGGAACTACCCATTTTAAGCCCCAATTTCTTCAAAATAAGTAACAACATATGCCTGGAAACACAAAGATAGGCAAGGGAAATGTCTTATCTTTGTGTCCTTCCCATTTCTGGAGACCAAGAGAGCTCTGGTGGCCTAGTGGGCAGTGAAATACACTGTAGATGGGTCAAGTCTACCAGTGGTTCTGAAGAAGAAAGGAAGGTAATCTCAATTTATAGCTTCTGAAAACTCACTGGGAGGCCAACAATGAATCTGTTCTGTAGTTTTCTGTTTGGTTGTGTTTGGTGGGCTTTTGCTTGCTTGTGTGTTTGTTTTAGTGTGTGTACAGCCTTGAATTCATATTTTTGTAAAATGATAGCGCAACAAAATATCATTACTTTTCTTGCTTTAGGTATTACCCTAGTTAAGTCTTAACTACAAAGTTCTATACAATCATCAATAATTTAAGTATGTCAGAGACAGTATGTGATAGTGTGAGCTTTACAATATTATTGTTCTTGTTCTGTATCATCAGATTGGAAGAGACTCACAGTTGACCCTTCAGTATGTTTTCAGATACAATAAATCACACAGGAGGAGACTGTCCATCTTTCTCCTGAAGTGCAGTTGGGGAATTCCAATCAAAGGCATTCGGGCTGGTGATGCAAGTCCTTATCGGAGTTTTGCATCCAGTTTTCACATCTTTAGAAATCATTTTTAAACCACTTAATATGGTGCTGAGATCTAAACAGTGAATAACAACAACCTAAGGAGAACTGATGTCTTTGAATTGTGGTATTGGAAAAGAGTACTGAATATCCCATAAATGGTCAAAAGAATAAACAGATCTTGGAGAAGGTGCAGTCGGAGTGCTCCTTGGAGGCAAGGACAGCAAAGCTCCATCTCACATATTTTGGGTGTACTGCTAGGAGAGGTTATTCCTTGGAGAAGAATGTAATGTTTGGAAAGATGGAGGGATGGCGAAGGAGAGGAAGGTCCTCAACCAGGTGGGTTGACACAGTGACTTCAACAATGGGCTCAAGTGTGTCAGAGATGGTGAGCTGGCACTGGACAGGATTCAGATCTATTGCTCTTAGAGTTGCCTGGTGTCATCTAACAACCACAACAGCATGGCCTCAGTTTTCTCATATTTTAAGGAAATATAATGATATCTACCTGCCCAGCTTGTTTAAAAAATTAAATGTAGAATACTTAGTGAAGAAGGATTACTCAGTAAATGGTAGTCAAACATGGTGTACAGAAAAATTCAGACAAAGTGGAAGACTGTAGCTTTGTTAATTAGGTCTGGCATCCACAGGTCTGATTTTTTTCCATGACAGGACAGTAATTTTGCTTAAAGAACTTGGTAATTTTAGCAACACTTTTTAATGGTTTTAAGATAATATTTCTCCAAGGCCAGTCCAGGTACATTCATATGGGACAACTGTATATAAACGGTGATGCTGTGTGCTTTTAAGTGAGAACAAACCCTTAGCTGACCCTTTAGTGGGTTTTCAGAGGCAATACATTGCACTGGAAGAGACTGTCCATCATCCTACAACAGAACAGCTGTGGATTTGAACCACATGCCTTTGGAATTGCAATACACCTTCTTACCACACAGGCTATCCTAATGACAGAAATTGTCTCAGGTCAAAGAAATGCAGGGAAGTAAACTGCCTTACCAAAATGGCCTGTGGACGTGGAAGAGTAGAAGGATACATTAAACACTTTAGAGAATGTAGGAGTCGAGCAATTCAGATCCTCATAAAATAGCAGGTAGGAAGGTGATCAAAAATCTGACTATGAAATGAGGAGTAATTGAAGATTCTGAAATGGATGTCTGTGGGAAGAAATGCTGTAAGAGTACAATTCCTAGGAATAATTGGTAAGCATTTAGGAATAAAAACCAATGAATAGTTCACCCCAAGGTGATGTTAGCTGCGAAAAATACAAATATTGATGGGTTAAATCAGGACTGAAGAGAATATAAAGCCAAATATGGATAGCTCTGAGGGGGGAAAAATAGGCAGCTTGGGACTTAACTGTCATCACAACTCATTTGTGTTTCACATCCCACTGTTTGTGACATTAACAGAATTTTGAATTTAGCAATGAACTATTTTTATATTGTGAATCTCTGCAGCCATTTTCCATATGTAGCTACCACTGTAACTAGCAATAATACCCTTTTGATCTTTAAAATGCTTCTAATTAATATTATTCAAATTATGTGGTCACCTAAGAGTTTTCTCAAGCTAATTTACTCTTCCTATCATTTGAGTAGGAGTATCGTTCCTGCTTTTTATTTGAATTAGACCCAGATCATTTGAACATTTTTCTAATAAATTCTTGGATGCTTTTTGTTTTTAATACGATTTCTTAAAAAGATAGTTTTAACTCTTTGTATTATATTTTTATTTAACCAAAATAAAACCATTATTTTCATGAATACCTTTAAATAGAGATAGTCTACCCATCACATTCCTACTGTGTGTCCAGCATCAAGCAAGACAACTTCAGGTTTTATATTAAAGAGGGCTTAGGTGAATCTGACCCAGGATATTTTTTTCATTGCCTTGTATACATATAAAACCTAGATAATAGACAAAGAATGTCAAATTGAGGTGTTTTGATTATGGTGTGGGAAAAGATTATTGATTGCACTAGTGACTGTGGGAAGACGTGTAGCCAGAATGTGCCTTACAATAAGGATAGAAAGACTTCATCTCACGTACTTTGGACAAGGAGTAGAACGTGTGTGTGTGTGTGTGTGTGTGTGTGTGTGTGTGAGAGAGAGAGAGAGAGAGAGAGAGAGAGAGTGTGTGAATCTTCAACGAAATGAACTGACTCAGTGGCTACAGAAATGAGATAACATGGAATTGCCCAAATTCCATTCTGTTGTACACAGGGTCCCTCGGAGTTGGAACAAACTTAGAAGGCACCTAAAACAAGGATTGTTCATTAACAGTTTAAACTTTTACATGTTCATATTATTGTTGTTGCCACTTTTGTTTAACAGATGCCATTGACTGAGTGTCTAACGTGTTAGTAACTCTGCAAGGCCTTACCTTGAAGTGAGAATATTATTAGTCCATTTTTCATTTGAAGCTCAACATGAAGAAAACAAAGATTCTCACCATGGGTCAACTGGAAGCATCATAATAGATGGAGAAGAGACTGAGGTTATCAATAGTTACAATTTGGTTGGCTCCACACTCAACACCCTTGGTACCAGCAATCAGGAAATTAAAAGATGAATTGCACTGGGAAAATCTGCTATCAGAAACCTCTC
Organism: Elephantulus edwardii; assembly: GCF_000299155.1. NCBI lineage: Eukaryota > Metazoa > Chordata > Mammalia > Macroscelidea > Macroscelididae > Elephantulus > Elephantulus edwardii. The sequence goes on along the minus strand of NW_006399782.1, from coordinate 20,543,545 downwards.
CAGAGTACTGATAAGAAAGGATGACAGTTTAGAAACTAAGTGTACCTGATCGAGGCCACGGTCTTTGCAATTACTCTCTACACATCAGAGAGCTGGACAACGACTAAGGATGGCAGAAGAAGAACTGATGCCTTTGGGTTGTGGTGTTGGAGAAGAGTCTTGAACATACCATGGACTGCAAAGAAAACAAATAAGTCTGTCTTGGAGAGGGTGAAACCAAGTTTCTCCTTGGTGGCTAGGAGTTTGAAGCTCCATCTCACATACTTTGGGCATGTGGTCAAGAGGAACCTGTCCTTGGAGAAGGACTTTATACTTGGAAGGGTGGAGGGACAGTGCAGGAGAGGAAGACCTCGGATGAGATGGATTGATGTCAGCTGAAGTCATGGGGGTAAGTGTGTTGGAGTCAGTGACACTGGTTCAGGATAGGGCAGGTTTCAGAGCTCTTGTACATAGAGTTGCTACAAGTCACAGGCAACTTAATGGCACATAACAACAATAACAACTTAGCATTAATAAGTATTTTATTGTCGGGGTATATTCTGATCACTCAGTATGCAAATTATAGTGATAATAATCAAACAGACATTCGTACAACTACAGAGTCCACTCCCACAATACAGTACTGCTTTTCATAATCAGGTCAAATTACCTTCTTACAACAGTAACGTCATGCCTGTCAATTCCATGGAACCAAAAGAAAGAAAATATACAGCATCCAACTTCCTTTTTTAAATCACTTCTTATCACACTGTATAAATGTTTACTTACAATTGCTTAGATCATTCAGATTAATGTTCACATTCGCTAAGCATATTTTAAGCACTGACTATATGGCACCTATTGGATTAGGTATCTTTTTCACTGCTTCACACACAGATATCAACAATACAGCATTTGCTCCTAAAAGAGACTCTCTTGAGATAATATTAGATTTCTAATTCATTCACTGATGATATAAATAAAAAAAGATAGCAGTATCCGGGGGAAAAAAGTACTAGGGTTTTAAATTTAAAGTTCTTTGTAATAAAACAAACTTAGTTAATCACAAATTGTTGAAACAAAATCTGTAACATGAAGGGCATTTAAGGCAGATTTAAACATCACTTCTACCTAGAAACAGAAATTGAGCCTGCATAATGTCATTTATCTATTTGGCTAAATTATATCATAAACTTTCGCTATAAAAACCCAGATTCCTAATGTTGGAGAGATATCTCTGACCCACCATCCCCCTCAGTGGGAAATGTGTTTTGAGTTGTTTTGTCAGTAGTGATAATGCAGTTGCACTGGAAAAAAATACATTTCTAGCAAATTTCCCTGGTAATGGAACTAATTGTAATACTAATAATAATAATAGTGATCATCATCATAATGATAGCATTTATTGAATACTTTACCATGGGCCAAGTACTGTGAATCACAGTGTACGTGTATTATCTTCTTATTTTAAAACACACTATGGGGTAGGTACTGTTATTATTCTAGTTGTGAGAAAGTCCTCACATAATTTGCCCAAGATCACACAAACACAGAGGAAATGCAGCCAGGATACGAACCCACAGGGTCTATGGCTCGGTCATAATAGCCCTGCCCCCTGCTGTTGAGTCAGTTCAGTCCCATAAAGGTCCTCTGTTGGGAGTTCTGGGGCTGTAAAGCTTTAAGAGAGCAGAGGGTCCACCTTTCTGTCAAAGAGTGCTCAGTGGATTTCAACTGCCGATCTTTGTGTAAGTAGCCCCAAAAGCAACATGCTTCTGGGACCAGAGCTCCTTCAGAAATCCTTAGGTGGGAGGTACGACTAGTGCTGTGAGTGTTTGTCTAGAAAGATGCTGGGTATGTGTTGACCCATCTCCATCACTGGAGTTGAGGTCTGTAAGCCCAAAGGAAAGCTGACGAGACTGAGTTTGTGTTGCTGACTTTCATACAGCCCGTTAATGAAAATGTTCATTTCTGAGAAGTCAGTGGCTGACTGGCATAGTGTCTAGAACAAAATACATGCTCAGAAAGTATCTGATAAATGCTAAGAATGTTCTTTTCTAAGTGGCTACTCTTTTTAAGAAAGTTTTCTCATTGTTTAAATTATCTTCACTATGGGCACAGTTGAAGGAATCAGAGAACAAATGGAGTTTACAACTTTTGTTTTGTTTTTACTAATAAATTACAAAGTGCTATGGTGGCAGGGTGAGGTAAGTGTTGGGCTTCTAAGCCAAAGCTCAGTTATTTGAACTCACTCCTGTTCTGCTGGTGCAACCTAACTGCATGCCTTTGGGATTGCAGCACAGCTTCTTACCACTAGGCCATCACATTACTTCCTCTGGAAAGGCTTTCTTGTTATTTTCTCCAACCTTCTGGAGGATAACATTCTTTACTTCCCTCCTATATAACCTTCAACCCACCTACTCTTATTAATTTTTTCTTTTAATTACATTATTGTTGTTAGATGATGTTGAGTCACACAGGACGCATAAGGATCTATGCACAGACTTGAATCATGTCCTATCCTGTGTAATCCTCATCATCTGATATATTTGAGTCCGTTGCTGCAGTCACCGTGTGGGTCCATCCCATTGAGGGTCTTCCTCCCTTTTACTGACTCTTCACTTTTTCAAGCATGATGGACCTTTTCAAGGAATAGCCTTTCCTAGCAACATGTCCAAAGTATGAAAGATGAAGATTCACCATTCTTGCTTCCAAGGAGCACTCTGGCTGCACCCTTTCCAAGATATACCTGTTGGTTCTTTTGACAGTCTATGGCATATTCTGTACTCATGACTGAATGAAGCTAAATCTCTTGCAGATTGGCCTCAAATCTCCTCTAATTGTAAACCTCTGAATCTTTAGCATTTCATTATAAAATCTAATGAGAACCCTCAGAATCAAAATGTGCATGCATATACAAATACAATATGTAATATACACATACAAAAGGAAGCAAAATGATGAAAAAGAATGACCTTGTAGTTTATGATACACTCTTACTGGTTCATGTACAGGTCTTTAAGCAAACGATCTTCCAATAGGAGGAAAGATCCTGCTATGACTGATCTGTTTCCTGGATAACTTTACAATTGTACAAAATACTTGGAATATATTTACACACCACACACCAATAACATAATTATTACTAGAAGTCATGAGGAACAAAGGAAGCAAAGTCTCAAAAGGAAAGCATATGATTTTTAATAGTACGTTTATATTTTATACTGCATCTTTCTCATCCTACTTTAATGTATTACAGCTTCATGAAAGTAAAAACTCTTTTATTCATCACTGTGCCTAGAGGAGGGCATGACATGCAAAAATCATTAACTATATACAGAAAAGAAAGGAACTAAAACATTCATTTATATATATCCTATCCCCACAATATCGCTTATTGTTCTAGAGATAATCAAGGGAGAAGACCTCGAAAACTTTTTCAGGAAAATGTGAGTCACTTATGGAATTACAATCCCTTGTGTTCCTTAGATCAGCTGTACCATCCCTTCAAACACATTACTTCCCATCTAGCTTTTCAACAACTACGTCTCTGGAGCAGCAAGAATTTGTCCCACTTGTCAACTAGGAAGGCTGCCACCATTGTATGTGTGTGTGTGTGTGTATAAAAGGAACCAACAAAACAATACCCATGAAGAAGATTGTGACCCTACAGGACAGTACAACTGTCACATAGGGTTTCCAAGACCGATCTTTATGGAGGCAGGCTGCAAAATCTTGTGTGGTGTGGCTCAATGGTTAGAAATGCTGGTTTTTCTGTTAGAGGTTGAGTGCTTGGCCACTGCATCTCCAGGGATCCTTGAGCCACCCAAGGGGATTCCTAATATCTGCATACTCAATGACACATTTCTTCCTCTTTAAAAGAATACTACCAACAAAGGGCAGGTTTATTATGGGAGAAATGGAACTAAGAGGTCTTGAAAAAAGCACCTTTTCCTGTCCTGTGGGATAACATTTCCCAAGGGGGTAAGATGTTTTTCATGCCTTCTAACTCTCCAGTTGCAGAAGTTTCCTATTACATGAAATTGCTTTCTTTAATATATCCTGAGAATGATATAATACAATCTGGTATTTTGAGTTTTATTCAATGTGGAAATTTATTTATTTAACTCTTTAAAAGTGTAGGCAACATCATGATAGATGGAGAAAAGAGTGAAACTGTTAACTTCATCTTACTTAGATCCACAGTCAGTATACTGGGTACCAGCAATCAGAAGATCTGGAGAGGGACTACACTGGGAAAGTCCGCAGTCAGGGACCTCTCCAAATTACTGAGGAGCAATGATGTTAGTTTGAGGACTAAGATACACCTGATTCAGACCATGGTCTTTCCAATCACTTGCTATGCATTTGAGAGCTGGATAACAAATAAGGATGACAGAAGAATTGATTCTTTTGAACTGTGGTGTTTGAGACGAGTACTGAGTATCCCATGGATGGCCAAAAGAACAAACAGATATGTCCTGGAGAAGATGCAGTTAAAGTGCTGCTTGTAGGCAAGCCTGATGGTGCTCCCTCTCACATACTTTGAGCATGTTGCTAGAAGAGACTATTTACTGGAGAAGGGCATCATACTTGAAAATGTAGACGGTCAGTGAATAAGAGCAAGACACTTAATAAGATTGAGTGACTTCAGCAAAGTGCTTAAGTGTGTCAGAGACTGGGAGGATGGCAAAGGATAGGGCAGGGTTCAGATCTGTTGTTTATGGGGTTGCTATGATTTATACTTGAAAACGCAGCAACAACAATATGTAGCAAGTTGTACTGTGAACCCGAAGGTGAGCACTCTTGTACTAGATCAAATCTACCCGTGGCTCTGCAGGAGAAAGATGAGCAGTCCACTCCTGTGTGATATACAGCCTCATAAAAACCACTCGAGAGGTGGAAGATGGCAGAGGTGGAGAGCACAGTGTGAAGAGCCAGAGGGATAGCAGCCTGCGTAGAGAGGATACCAGAGAGTACTTTACGCTCCACAGAGACTGACCATCACAGTGTGACGCGAACAGTAGGATTTTGAATCAGAACTTTTGCTAATACATTATTTTAGAAGCTTTAAA
>NW_006399782.1:20518409-20529899 GCF_000299155.1 Elephantulus edwardii | reverse complement strand
AATAAAAAAATTAATAAAAAAAAAGAAAAAAGAAACAAAAAAAAAACCCACTAGGGATCAGCTTTGAGTTGGTTCTGAGTCAACAGTCAATTTTTATTTTTTTTAAGTAAATGATTTAATTTCCAAGCTTCTGCTGTTCCAAGATTCCTGATTCAATTCATGGTCTTTTGAAATGCCAGATTTAAAGCACTGTTCTTCTAATTACCTGTATGCAACTGAGAGCTGGATGATGAACAAGGATAACAGAAGAATCGATGCCTTTGAGTTTGGTGTTGCAAAGGGCTGCCAAAAGAATAGATCGTTGTGTCTTGGGGGAAATGCAACCAGAGTGCTCCTTCAAGGCAAGGATGGTGAAGCTTTGTCTCACATACTTTGGTCACATTGTTAGGAGAGGCTGCTCTTTGGAAAGGACCATCATCCTGGGAAAAATGGAGACTCAGAGAAAGAGAAGAATAATCTCAGAGAGATGGATTGATACAAAGACCACAGGAGTGGGCTGTGTCTGGGATGAGGATGGTGCAGGATAGGACAGGGTTCAGATCTGTTGTTCATAAGATACCTATGAGTTGTACGTGACTCACTGCACAGAACAAGAATGAACTTCTTCAGAAAAGGGAATGATGTGGTCTTACTTATATCTAGGCCCCAAGCTCAAACTATGGCCTAAGTACTCAATAAAACAATAGCTAAACATTAAAAACAAAAATAAAACAAAAAACTTTCCTAAAATGTTGAACTACGGCTCTAAGGAGTTGAAACAAATACAGGATATTTTTATAAGCTAGATATTTCCAGTTTTATTAGTAGACATATAACTGAACATGCATTAATGTTTTGGTTATTCTTAGTATAATAAACCCTCACCAATTGTGGTGTGGGAATCCTACCATTTTTGTTCCCACACTAGAAATTTTAAACCACAATCTAAAAACAGTGGTTTTCAAACTTAAGTGTGCCTAACAAACCGGGTTAGCTCCCGAAACTCGATTAGAGACTCAGGCCTCAGAGTCTTCGCAGTCAATGGACCACCGGACTGCAGGACTGGGCTCTAAAATATGTGAAAGTAAATCTGCTTATGCTTCACCTTTTTTATAATAAGGAAAATCTTGCCTACAACAATGTAAGTTAACCATTAAAGTTACTTGTAAAAATACTAAGTAGTTTGCTCAGACTTTTGCTAAAATGTTATGGTAAAAATGGAAATCCAAAGTTTCTGTGAACTTTGATTAAAATTAATAAAAAAGGAGGGGAAAAATATATAAGAATTAAAAAAAAACCCAAACAAACCCAAACATGACATTACAAGCTACAATAACTCTTTTGCAAACTCCAAAAAGACTGAGTCTGCAATAGGAAAACAGAGAGAAATGTTGTCTTTACAGACTTGCTTGATAAAACGTGTTTACTATAATGGTAGATACTTTCAAATCTATTATTTACTGGTATGTGTGTGTGTCTTGTTAGAGGGTTAGTGAAAGAGGGAAATCCTCGATGCAAGATCTCAAATGAGGATGGCACAGTATACCACAACGTCCAGGTCTGTTGTTCATTGGGTCACTAAGAGTCATACTTGACTTAATGGCAGCTAACAACAACAACATACATGAAATAATTTGTTTCACCCCTTAACCTCCTACTTTTTCATAAGATCATAGTTGGATCAACATCATTTCACCAACCGTTGCTGTTTCTCCTTCTCCCTTTTTTATTTAATAGTGGCTCCTGAGATTGAAAAATAGTTCATCACCTATGTTATATGTTTCTCAAGGGAAGTATTGCTTCTGCTATTTACTTGATCTTTCAGTTTCATTTGAAAGTGAGTTGAAATTTAAAGTAAGTAATTTATATGGGCTTATGTGTATTAAACATCAAAAACAAATCATGCAAATTATTATTCATACAGATGTTGTTAATTGCCTACCTTGTCACAGTGTTTCTGTGACTTGGATGCAAGAAAGTTTGAAGGCAAACATTATACTTTACCGACTGTGATCTGTATTGGCCTACTTGTGCTTATTGTTTTGTTATATTTTATCATTCTTATATATCTTTAAGACAGATAAATAGTTTGCTATATTATTTGTTTCTTTCTGCCAATTTAATTCTTTACTGAAATAAATAATAAATCTATGTTTTTCTACAAATATCATATTTATATCACAGTATAGATCTCTCTCTTTCATATTTTCCTCAAATAAAAACTAAAAACTAACCTTCTGAATCAAAGATAACACTTTATGATCTTTGGGCTAAGATATTTAGTTCATTATCAGCAGTATTACAGTTTTGAGAGGCATAAAATTCAAATGTCACCATAATAACATCATAGTATTTTCAGTACTAGATCTTTAAGTCTGACACCCCTCAATTCTGACAGCCATTTATAGATGTGGTTTAAAACTTTTGTGTTAATTTTCAATGTGTTTCAAAAAATATCCTATTTTTAATCAATAAAGCAATATGTATAACTGTTGTTGATTGGCATCAATTAGAGGTTGACTCATAGTGACTCTATGAACAAAAGTCCTAATGCTTTTCCATAGCTATTGTTGTTTCTCCAAGTTCATAGAGTTTCCAGAGGCATGTGAATTAGGAAGTGGATGCCATTCCTGTCTCCCAACCTGTTTTGGGAGCTCCAGCAAACACTATCCACAATGGGAAATCATTCTGATATTTGATATCCCCATGGCACAAGGTTCAGCATCATAGCAAACACAGGTTACCTCATACAGCACATTGACAAAGAGTGATGTGCAAAGTGGAAGAATGTTCCTCCAGATATTACAGCACTAGTCTCATTTAACAGTGGTTAAGTGTTGTCAAGTTGAATATGACTCTGAGTAAGCTTTGCACAAAAGACCTGAACTCTGTTCTATGATTAATATAATTTCTGTACATTTATAAGAGTGTTTGTAGAATTTCCAGAGGCACCTAGTTTAGCAAGTGGATGCCACTCCTGCTTCCCAACATAAATCAATCTAGTTCATCCAACCATTGTACATTATGGGTAACCATTATGGTATTTGACACGAATATGGGATAGTGTTCAGCATCGTAGCAACACCAAGTTGTTCAGTAGAGCAAAAAGACAAATTATTGCTGTGTCTTTTTAAAGAATATTCTTCTAAAATTAATAAATTTGTCCTGAGGGCTGCCCGTCAGCCATCACCCGACTTCCAGAGTGGAGGGAGACTCCAAGTTTCCAGGCCCTAGACCAGCTTACAGACCTATCTCCTCATCAACGATTTTAATTCTACAACCATGAGCAGGGCTCTGCCCTTATCCTTAGTCTTAGGCTCAAGGGCCACCCACTTCTGAGGGGGTAAAAAGAACAGTAACACACCACAAAAGGACCCTAGAAACTTCCCTTGCCTGACTATCTTCAAGATGAAAACACTATCTAGACTACTGCCAACCACCAGCCAACTTCCAGAGTGGAGGGAAACTCAAAGTCTCCAGGTCCTAGGCCAGCCCACAGACCCATCTCCTCATCAGTAATTTTAAATCCACACCCTTGATCAGGCCTCCGCCCTTACCCTTAGTCTAAGGCTCAAGGACCACCCACTTTTTTTTTGGGGGGGGGTGGCGAAGAACAAGTAACACACTATAGAATATTTTAAACATGTATACTTTTTATTATAATAAAAAGCCCTAGTGGGGTAGTGGACATATTGGACTGCTAATCAAAAGGTGTGTAGTTCAAATTTATCAGCCACTCTAGAGGGCGCTCTGGTGGCCTAGTGGTGAGAAGCTGTGCTGCAATCCCAAAGGCATGTGGTTGAAATGCACCAGCTGCTGTGTGGGGGAAAGCTGGGCAATCTCCTCCAATGTGATTAAGTACCTCTGAACCTTCCCCAACCCCCTAGAGAGTCAACTATAGGTCAGTGCCGACTTGAAAGCACACAACAACAACTACAGGAGAAAGACAGGCAGTCTCATTCCAGAAGGTTTAAAATCTCAGAGATTTGATGAAAGGTTTCTCTTAGTTGAAATTAACTTGATGGCAGTGGTTTTGCTACTATATATAAAATGCACAAATATGTATAAAATGATGTAGTCAATTTTACATAGAAACACACACACACACACACACACACACACACACACACATTAAAGAATATTTTGCAAATCTTGAGCTCCAAATAGTCAACTATGAGTTGGTTCCATCTCGATATCAATGAGTTGAACTGAGGAACAAAGAATAATCTTAAAACCAAGCGCTTATATTTCAAGCTGACTAGAGCCTATTTTCTGCATTTCTCTATCTGAGAAATTATGATCCAAATGATTACAGTGCAACTCTAGTACATCTCAGGTAAGTAAGAAGAACTTTCATTGGACATTTTAACAATAGTATTCTTCACCTGTCTTGGCTAAAGTATTCTATTTTGAGCCTTAACATGGTTCTGAATCTCGTATCTTCCCCGGTATCAAAGAAATATAGTTCTACTCTGGGAGTGTTAACAAGTGTCACTTTCCTCCTTTTTCCAGCATAGGCAACCAATGGCTGATTCATCCTCCATGACAACACAGTTGGATGAAATAAGTGCACTTTAGTCTGGTCTCTGCATGTCTCTTGCAACTCACTTGTAGGCAGTCCAGAAGCTAGCATCTGGACTTCATTTTTGGTCCAACAGACACCATTTTATAATGTTTTCCCAATTCATTGCAAGTTTATCTGATGAGAAGTCAGTTAAAGATCCCAGAAGGCATTTAGATTCAGTGGATTAAATCAGAAAGAAAAGATTACTAAGAACTTGTCATAAGTTCATATCACTCAGCCACATTTTGCCATTCATTCACCACCACATAGCAAAAGGGTATAATGATACTATTCTTTTTTCTCCTACAGAAGACTAATGAAATTTGTAGCACACTAATTGGTTGTAATTATTTTTTGTTTGTTTGTTTTAATTCAGGATGCTGCATTATTTTTTTTTAATCTTGCAAAGAATTCTCATTCCATTTTAGAGCCTTTCCAAGTCCTCATAATTCTCTGGTATTCATAATAAAGCAGGCAGATGGTTTAGTCTCCGAACATATGCTTTAAATGCCCCTTTTGCTATTTCAAAATGATGGACCAAATTGTGCCCTCAAATTGTCACAAGAAACTTTAAGACGCTATCTCTTGAAATCTGAGGACAGAATGTGACACAGTGGGAATGAAATCTTATACAAGATATTTTCCAAACTTTCTTATAAACTCTACTCCATAAACTTACACAAAACAAATCTATTTAAAAAAAATAAGATCGGAACAGAAAGGAAAACTCCTAACAAGCACAATTTTGCATGGTTCAAGGAATAGATTAGAAAGAAAAATATGCTTTATTTATTCTGATCCTCTAAAACCTTATGAGAGTCATCTGATTTAATTTCTGTATGATTGCCAGATTTCCCATTTTTATTATTACTTCTATTCTTACTATCATGTAGATGTTTTATTGTTAAGCACTTTGCAATTATTAATTACTTAATTTAGTTTAAATTATGTTTATGCTATTGCTTTAAATCCATGTTATTAATAGTTATTATAAACCTAAAATGTTATTTCACTAGCCAATTATTCTCATTTCAAAAACAGTTTGTTGTCAGAGAAAGCATTATTTTCTAGCTTTTCAAAGAATATGTAGTTCATCCTTGGTGGATGTGAATTTCTTGGTAGCATTGTACATATACCCTTATACTTTTTATAAGAGTGACTCTGTTTCTTAGTGTCTACATTTCATATTCAGAATGAGCCTCATTTCACACTTATATTTCTATATATTTAAATTTGACTTTGAAAAAAATTCTCTAGACTCCCTCTCCTGTTTTACAATGCCCACAAAACTCAGTAATTTGATGACTATTACAGATTAAAAAAAGACAAAACAATTGATAACAAGGACAGGTTGGTTATTATACAAGTTCAAATTTTAGCACACTATACCAACATAATAATATCCCTTTATAAATTCTGACCAAGGACAAGTTTGATGCTAATGTAAAAACAGTGTTTACTTTTAAAAATAAGTGCACCAGTCATACCAAAACGTGTCCGGGATACTGTTAAGGCAAGTCATAATTAACAATGCTGAAAATGACTAAAGACCCTTAAATCAAACAACAGTTTCATGTACCTACTCACAGATAACCGAGCACACTTAAAACTATCATTGGTACACAACATTAACATTTTGCTGATAAAGACAGAAGAAAGCAACTCTGAGAAAAACTCTCCTCATTCTTACTTCTCTAACTTTCATAATAAATGCAGCACTGAAACTAAATTCTCAGTCAACTTAGAAATCTGCCGAACAGTATTCCAATAAACAAGCTTGTTTTTTTCTTTAAAAAAATGTAGAAAGTATGTTTTCCCTCTGCCTCTGCCTTGCTCCCCCAATGCCCTTTCACACTCCAGGCACCCACAACCACACTTACCTGCACAAGTCTGAGACATCAGTCTATGTATTTTTTTTGAAATGTACTCTGTACCGATGCATTTTTCTGTGTTTCTTTCTAACCCTCGGGAATGTTAAGAATTTAGGAAGAGAGCCACAGCTTAAGAGAGCAATTATTTGCCAGTAAATACTCAATTTGCTTGTTCTGTGATTTCTCTTCTAACTTGCACATTCAATAATCCATCCCTGACTGCGTCACGAGCACAAAAAGTCTTTTCTCCAAAGAAGAACACTTTCGCCAATCAACCTTCAGCCATGCCAGGGCACCGCTCGTCAGGGTGATTTGTTAGCTTTAATTAATAATTCCTCACGCTGGCCATTTTAACAAATAACACAGTGAGACCAGGACGCTGGATGGCTACGATTCAGGACGATAAAACTACAGAGGGGAGGGAGGCGGAGAGGTGGGGGCTGGAACTCAGATGCCGTTTATAAACACCTCTAATCATACTCTTTCAGTTTACAATACAGAGGACATCTCAGCTGAATTACCACGTTATGTCCACCAATTTGTATTCAGATGGGAGCCATATGTTCCTCCACTTTATCTGCTAGCGTCTCCCTGGTGCCAACACAGTCATCACAAGACAACATTTACAAAAGAGGTCTCTAGCCACCGGATTGCAAAAGTTTACTGCAGGGTGAGGTTGAGAAATCATACATGTATGGATGGCACTTCTCAGGGCGCCTCTGTAACAGTCTGGAAATACAGAGGTAAGAATTCTGAGTATCAGGTTTATTCTTATTCTGCTGTGTGTGACTGACTGGCCATTTCATTTAGGTTTGGTTTTTTGTTTGTTTGGGTTTTTTTTTTTGTTTTTTTTTTTAATCTTATACCTCATCCTCCAAACAGTCAACAATAGGTGATTTGTTCATGCATTCCACAGTTACTGAATCCCAACTAGATGTCAAGCACTGTAGTAAGTGCTGAGAATTTTGACGGTTTTCCAGCTAACCTTTTTAGTTAACTGATTGCAATCCATGTATACTTTTAAATACACCGGCAATGTGCTGAACCAAGCCAAACCAACAGGTAGTGTGTGAATACAAATAAGGATTCTGTGTAGTTCAGTAACTAGTAATTGACAGAACACTTGACTCCACTACACAAACTGATGCTCTGAGTACAAACAAAGTACAAACAAGCTAAAGATGCACCTTCATGAATTAGAAAATGCTCGTCTAAATGACTGGAGCAATCAGAATCATATGCATCTGCTTATACTCAAGACTACAAGGTTCACAAGTACTGAGAAACATATAAAGACACAGGAAATTTTATTCATGTCTCTGATCTAATATACATAGGACTTCAAGCTCATTATTCTGTTGGACACATCTGGATTGATCACATACTCTCTAGCAGGAGTATCTGGGTGGCATGAGCAATGGAACAGACAGTTGACTACTAACTGAAATGCTGGTAATTCAAAACCCACCAAATGCCTGGGAAGAACGGCCTGAAGACTAGCGTTTGAAAGGTCACAGCCTTGAAAACCCAATGAAGAACAATATTGAAATATATGGAGTTACCATGGGCTGAACTGATTAAACAACTGGTTTCATAGTATTTGGGTTTTTCTTTCTTTATTTTTTTTGCATTATTTGTTTGATTTTATAGATTCTCCCCTAGAAACTGATCCCAAGATAAATAAGATATAGCTTCTGTCTTCAGGAAGTACACAACTTAGTTACTAAGTTTTTAAAAAAATTACATATCTAAACAGAAAACTATAATATGACTAAATGATCCGATGTTATATGTATTATAATTAATGTTATGGAACAAATGTGCAGGAATGACTTATTGGGGGAAATGCCTCAATATGCTGTATAAACTTTCACTCAAATCACAATTTTTAAATGTACAATTTACTGTAATAAAAGAAACATATATTTAAAAAAGAACTATTATAAATATGCATAAGAACATGAGCAGTAGTACTCCTACACTGTGTCTAACGGTAGAAGAGATGTATGGATGTGCTAACGGCAGGAAGAACATTTTAGCTGGGGCGAGGCAAACCTTTGAACCTTTTCTAAAACTCTTACTAGAATCACATAACCAGCTTTAGCAAGTTTGGCATTTAATGTGTAATAATATCAGACATAATGGTAAACATTTCAGGATTTAAAAATTGATTCTCAAGAAAAAAGGGCTCCTTCAGTCTATAATGTCTTGACATCATTACAGAACTATGCAGCTGCTTCAGAACTGGCACAAATAAAGACAATCTATGTCCTTCTCACTCTCAGCATGTTCAGCTGTCATAGGCAAATAGGAGGCATGCGTGACACATGCTGCCTTTTTGTGTTTTCCAGACCATTTATCTTCCTTTACTATGTGCATACTTGTATAGCTTCTGTTTTCATTGCATCATAAGATAAATCATATCTATTTGACTGTTAAAGGGAGGGGACAGCCTTTATCAAGTATAGTGGTCACAAACACTTCTAGCCAGAAAGCAAAACCTACATGATACTAAGAGTGTTATTATGAAATGTGGTGAATAAATTGCTTTCTGCACTTTTCCCTTCAAAAGGCTCTTACAGAGCCGAAAAAATATCTCTGGAAACTTTGTACATATCTTAGCAGCATAGGATATTGTTGTTTTATATTAAATCCAACAGTGTGAGGCAGTATCCTGAATATAGCATTTATCGCAGGTCAGTAAGACCTAGCCAGCATGAAGAACTGACAGCATCATTAGTCCACTTAGTATGTATCCATTCAGCTCCTATTACGTTCCAAGCACTTTTTAATAATTGTTTTATTTTATTACTAGTAAACTCATAAGAAGAAGATTAAACCATTGTCATGGAATAGATTCCAACTCTCCATAAGATTTCCAAGGCTTTGACACATTTTTGAGGTCTTACTTTCTAGATACCAATAGGGTTTAATCATTTTGCAGGATCCAGACATTAAATGCTAAGGACTGAACTAAAGATTTTACAAATATTATCTCATTTAATCCTAATACAGACCTTTTCAAGAAACCCAAATCCATTGCTTCAGATTCAATTCTGACTCCTGGTGAGTCTCCACAGAGTTTCCAAGATGATAAATTTTCCCAAGAAAAGACTTCCCATCTTTCTCCCTCAGAGCATCTGATGGATTTGAAGTGTTGACCTTACAGTTAACAGTCCCACACATAAAGCACTATGGCATCAGAGCTCCATTTCTCCACACTCCACAACATCAGGGCAGAGTGGACTCATAATTGTCCTTCAAGCAAGTTTTTGAGGCAGTAAATTGCATCAGGTGTCACTGGTAGGTTGGAATCCCTGGAGACAGATGGCCTTTGAGTTAGCAGTACAACTCCATATGGACTAGGCCAGTAGAGCTCCATGTAGTAGATGTCAGAATTCATAAGTCTTAATTGCATAATGGCAGTATCATTATTTTATAATTTGAAAGTCAATAAATAGGTTGTGTTATTTTTATTTATCCTAAGAAAGAGATTCCATAATAGCTTGCCTCCAGAAACCCTATGAAGCTGGAGAGAGGATGAAAGACACAAGTGTTGAGGACTCTCTTTCATAGAGTTGCTATGAGTCGCCTGCTACTCAACGGCACTTAACAACAATTACATCAATAAAGAGAGAGATCACTTGGCCCAGTGGACAGAAAGTGATGCTACCAAGCCAAAGTTTGGTGACTTTTAATCTGTGGCCCTCAGGACTGTCTTTCATTGTTTTTGTTCAAACATTCCTCTAGGTCGTATGTATAGCCCTGGTGTGTCCACTTGCCATACAGCGGTCACTTGTGGTTGCTGTGAGGCTGAACACTGTGACACTGACGTGTCAAATGCATTAATGGTTGGTTACTCAATGTGGACAGTGTGGGCTGGAGCTCCCTGATTAAAACAAGCTTGGAAGGAGGAGTGGCATCAACTTCCGTAACAGCTTGCCTCTGGAAACCCTATGAACCTGGAGAGAGGATGAAAGACACACAAGTGTTGAGGACTCTCCTTCATAGGATCGTTATGAGTCGCCTGTGATTCAATGGCACTTAACACAATAACAACAAGGAAGATACTGAGATTGTTAACAGCTTTAGTTTGCTTGGCTCCACAGTCAACACTCTTGGTACCAGCAACCAGGAAATTAAAAGATGAATTGCAGTGGGAAAATCTGCTGTCTGAGACCTCTCTAAAGTACTGAAGAGCAACGGCATCACTCTGGAGACTAACGTACACCTGATCCAGGCCATAGTCTTTGCAATTATTTGCTATGTATCACAAAGGTGCAGTGATTAGGGATGATAGGAGGAGAATTGATATCTCTGAGCTGTGGTGCTGGAGGAGAGTATTGAATATACCATCGACTGCTAGGAGAACAAACAGGTTCATCCTAGAGAGGGTAAGACCAGGCTGCTCCTAGGAGGCAAGGATTCTGAAGCTTCGGCTGACATACTTAGGACATGCTGCAAGTAGGCACCAGTCCTTGGAGAAGGACATCATGTTTGGGAGGGTGGAGGGACAGAGATATAGAGGATGACCCTTTGTGAGGTGGATTGATTCAGTGACTGGGGTAATGAGGGTAGGTGTGTCGGAGATGGTGAGATTGGCACAGGATAGGGCAGAGTGTAGGGCTGTTGTACATAGGGTCACTATGAGTTGCAGGTAACTCGACAGCACTTAAGAACAACAAAAATAACATGGTATTAAGGTGATTTAAGGATTGATTAGAGGATTAAGTTACACTCCATTGCCTAACAAGATGCATTGTTATAAAAATATAAGGTGAGCAAATAGTATTGTTTCGTGTCAACAGGCTAGTAAACTACTGAGGGAGAACCCCAAAAGTAGCTGGAGTTTGGCATAATTTTAGGTGATAAAAACTCAGGAACAATGGTTTCCAAAAATACTGTATAACATGGGAGAGGCTAGAGAACATTATGCTGAGTGAACTAACTCAGGCTCATAAGGACAAATACTGTATAAGACCATTATTGTATATCTAAAAGTATTATATTTTAGGGCATTATTTTTATCGTAGGAGTATGCAATGAGGGCTGCAGAGTAGATTATATTTGGGGGTA
>NW_006399782.1:20504654-20518309 GCF_000299155.1 Elephantulus edwardii | reverse complement strand
TTTATCGTAGGAGGATGCAATGAGGGTTGCAGAGTGGATTATATTTGGGGGTAGGGGGTGGGGTTTGGGGAGGTGCGGGGGGGATTGTGTACCAATGAGGGAGTTTTTCTTTTGCTTTTCAAGGAGAGGAGTAAACGGGGTGGGGGGACGGGTTTGTGCGGGGAGAAGGGTGCAACAATGAATGAATGGAATCCCAAAATCTCTGTATATGTTCATTGAAATTAAAAATAAACAACCTAAATTAAAAAAAATTTTAGCATCACAACGGAATAATCTGAAAAACAATAAAAGTAATACATGCACAACATGATAAACACAATCAATATCATTGAAGTGTGCACGTAAACATTCATGAGTTGCACATGTTTTGCTGCATATATTTTACTATAAAGACAAAATAAAAACACATACCACCGAGCACTTTATATGACAATTTTCTTCTCATTAAAATGACATGGATTCTTGGAAAATAAATTAGTCTTCTACATTTCTGGAAACATGAGATAATGGTTTAAAAAGTAGGGAGGGAAATTTTGCATTAAATAAACCACTGGATTTGACTCTAGCTTATCTTGAGTCATCTTAGTTGTATATTGTGGGTCAAATTAATAGGATTCTCTAGAGCTCTCTCTAATCTCTAAAATGGAAGGTAGTAAAAATGAAAAGAGAAAGTGTACATCTGATGTAGTATAGAAAGTAACCCACAGTAGGTGCACAAGTTGTTAAATACTGTCACGTCAGAGCTTGCCCTCCAGTGGGTTTTGAGAGGCAGTAAATTGAATGAGAGTTGACTGTCCATCTTTCTCCCACAGAACAGCTGGTGCACAATAAGAATTATGAATTCAGGGACAAAGGACATATATTATCTAAACTAGCTTTAAATACCCACAACTGCCCGCTGTGGAGTAGATTTCCACCCACAGTGCTCCACTGGGTTGCTGAGGCTATAAATCTTTATTTGACAACACCACCTATCCTTTTCCTGTGGAGCAGTTGATGGATTCGCACCCCTAACCTTTCAGTTAGCAGTTCAATACACAACATATTACACAACCAGAGCTCTGTGAACTTAAATAACAAATGTAAATGAATCCTAGCTAAAGAAAATGTAACTTGGTAGCCTCATGGATTTTTCCTCTCAGATGTTCGTAATACAATGGAAATGGTTGTGTTTTTAGAAAACAGAATTGATGGGCAAGACAGAGACGGATGACCAGGAATTTGCCAATTAAAATGAGAAGAAACTCTTACTTTTCTTTCTGATTAATACATTATATCTTGTTTAACTGAGGTGGAAAAGTCCTGTGTCATAAGAGGTAGGTCAGTACTGCTCAGTACTAACATATTATGCTCTCCTCAGATAAAGAGATACTGTTAAATTGGAGACTAACTCAGAGCTATCGTGCACAGGGTCACTGAGTCACAGTTGAGTTGACAGCACGTAACAAGAAGCTCATGTCATCTACACACTATTTTTTTTGTGACTGTGACTGAGTGAAATCGAGTGTTTATCATAAGAAGGCTGGTTCTAGACGAAGTAAAGTCTTTTCATGGAAGGAGCTCTGGAGGAACTTAAAGAAAGCTCTTTTTATTTACTTGAAAATGCCTAATGAGGAAGGAGTTGTGCCATCAACCCAAGGTAGGTGTTTCAAATCTGCCAACTTCTAGGAGGAAGAAAGATGGACAAATCCCTCTTGATATTTATAGCTTGTGAAAAACGAATAGAGGAGTTTAGCCGTGAATTGGTTCCAACTCCACAGCAGTGAGTGAGTGAGTGAGAGAGTGAGTGCTTACGTGTTTAAAGTCTCTCCTTTTGGGATTCCTATGAGATAAGGGACTTCCAGACTCTCCATTATTTGTCCTTACTCTCTGGCCTCTGGCTAAGTTTGGCTTGTCATGGGGAAATGAGCAAGTGAGTTAGAGGGCAGTTATCTAGGGAAAGAGTTTTTTAGAATCTATTTCCCAAGAGAAAATTCTAATGGGTAGAAATTTAAAGTATGGGTAACTACATTTTGTTATTTTAATCTATGGTACCTTGATTGGTAATAAACACCAACATTTTTACTTTATTAGCTCCCACTCTCTTCTTGCCTTTCTGAGACCCTTTTTGTTACTTAAACAAGGAAAGATCATGTTCTGGTTTCAAATGGGGACAAACAGACGTTATTACAGATACATTTCAAATTAGATCTTACTTTTTGTTTGTTTTAAATAATCTTTCTTTTCATTTAAGTATGTAACAGCTATAAATTTAAGAAATGGTGACTAGATAATGATGGGATAAAAAGGTCACTTAATTCCAACTTGGATTTAGATTTCTGTCCAAGCAAGATTTTTACAACTCCAATATTCCGAATCTGTTAAATGGCTACCAGTATATTTAGCTTAACTAGGTTGAGGGTTAAATATTAAACTTTCTCAAGAGTTCCTTGTCCCTTGAGGCAGTCCTTTCTCAGTGAATGTCTTCATCCTTCATAAATGTGAAAATTAGGATTCCCTGATGGACAAAAATGTTTCTTGTTAGAAAACTAGCATTGGCTAGTTCACAGAGTGATGGAATCTAAGATTTTACCAGCTTCCTCATGACCTTATTATGAGATTTGTTGCAAGTTTTTTCATAATTGTGCCTCAGTTTTCTGTATAATCTATGATATCTAAATGATATTCTCAAAAGAGTGTATTTGAGCATTCCATGCAACAAATAGTGAGGTCCTAAATCTCATAGGATCAGGAGGAAAGGTCAAGTTGATAGACAACCCTGTATAGTATTTAAATAGCACCCTAGTGCCTCTAGTTTTTAAGCTATAAAATTAGGATAATGGTAATCATGTTTACACTTTATTAGCAAATAGAGTACTGAAATGAACTGAGGCTTGTGCAAAATCTCTTGAAGCTTTCAATAAAAACTTAATATTAATACAATATAAAAGAATATTTACAATATAATCAAACAACCAAAGTTGATTTTTCAAATAAGTTATAGGAATTAATTTTGAAATATCTGGAGATAAGATGAGGTAAATATTTCCAAGTATAAATAGATACTCAAGAAGGAAGAGCATTGGAAGGCAGGGAACAGTTCTTTCAATATTGTGGATAGCTGTATTTTATGGAGGATACAGGACTCCAGTACTGAGAAAACAACCATGGGAAATAAATTTTCGCAGGCTACTGAATACTATATAAAATAAGATGTATTCCCTAATGTGCTGGTGAAAGTGAAGTACATGTGCTCTCTGTTAACCAGACTTTTCTGAGCAACTTTTTGTACTTGGCAGTCATATTCTCAGTATCCCCTTAAGAGCTCCACCCCTGACACACAACCTTAGTATTTTATCCTGTGCTGTCAGGTGGGAGTAATGGCCAAAGGGAGAGACAGTCATTGCGGCAGGAGCCACTTCATGGATCAAAAGACCAACCTGGCTATGCCTGCTCAAGCCGGGACCATGGTGAGTGGCTCTGAGAACCCCACAGACCTCTGCTGGCAACTCAGGGAATGAGGACGCCTCACTAAGAACTGAAAGACCACATTTTCTTACTCACTCACTGCATCTGATTTTGTTACCATTATGTTTATTGACTGAGCTAGGTCTGTCTGATGGACATACAGTCACCATGAACTATATAACTCCTGTCCCTAGTATTTCTCATCTCATGAGATTTGTGTGTGTGTGTGTGTGTGTGTGTGTGTGTTTGCGCCATCAAATCAGATCAGACTGATTCAGGAGGAGATTGCTCCTCCTTCTCCAGCAGAACATCTGGTGGGTTTAAACTGTGTACGTCTGGGATTGCAGTGCAGCTTCTTGCCACTAGTCCACCAGAGCTCTCCTATCTGATGAGATCTTAATTAACATTTTTTTTCTATAATTATATTTTATTAATTTTCATAAACATTTACAGAGATTTTGGGCTTCCACTCATTCATTGTTGCACTATTCTCTCTACCCTCCTCCCAGTTTGTTCTTGTCCAAATGCCACAGTGCTTGTCAAAGCCAATTCTGATTAATCTTCTTTGTCAGTGTGTCCTTTGCCATTCCCTATCACTCCTCCCTGAGAGAGACCTCACCCTGAGTCATAAGGAAAAGGGGATGGCGTATTCTCTTAGCTACTTCCTGCTGAAAAGGGACGCTGTGGGTTTCAGGGTGAAGATCTTCTCTCACTACTCTAAAGGGCCCCTTTGGCAGTAGGAAACACATAGACTATTATGGAGATTGATTTTGGAATTTAGATGCACTCTTATTGATTGTGCTTGGCTGTACATGTTCATATCCTTGAAGATGTATCATGGGGGTGTTGCAACCTAGAAGACACAAATTTGACTAACAAGTTATAAGTACATGAGTCCAAAAATTATGGAAAAGTATAAGAAAAGATTCTTTCATTGTTTTACAAACCCTCCCCCAGGTCCCCTCCACCATGTAGCCCTCGCTCTAGTCTCCTGTGATGACAGAAATACCTAGTTATATCTCTCTTTTAAATGGTTCTCTCCCTCCTCTGTTTCAGTGCAGTATACATTATTGAACCCATCTTACTCAGTCTCTCCCCTGAGTAAAATCTTAATCAACTGGTGGTGAGGGTGGTGGTTGTTGTTGTTGAGTACCATCACGTCAGAGCCAATCCCTATCTGACCTTCCAGTGGGTGTTTATCAGTTATTTGCAAGGAGGAGACTGTCCATCTATCGCAGGCGAAGCAGCTGGTGGATTAGAACTATGTACCTCTGGGCTGCCATTGTAACTTGTTACCTACCACTAGGCTACCAGAGCACCTATGATCAACTGGTTGATATTATAATTCAGTTTTTAATATTCTTTCATATATATATATATTTCTTCTTATAGTCAGGGAGATAACAGGACTGAGTCATAGCTCAGTTCTTCAGTCAGGAAGCTTCTTAGCCATGTCTGCCAGCAGGCCTCCCACTCCTCAGACCCTCAACCCTTGGTCAGGTCTCTGCTCCACTTGAGCAAGAGTTAAAACTCTTTAAGGTTTGTCAATAAGCACCCAGGCAAATCTCACTTTGCCAGAAACTCTTTCAGCTCAAAAGTGCTCAGCAATCTCGCTCCTCGGATATAATTTAGTTTTATATCTGTCATGAGAAAATATTCATGAGAACGTCAAAGTGTCAACATTCACATATTCACATATAGGTCTGTCTCAACTTATAACCTAGAAGAAAGGCAACAGATCCTTTGGGAAACCAAAAGAGAATTAAAAGTTCATGCTGTTTCTTGAATCCAGATTGACTCAAGAGAGAGACTTTAATTTGGGATCTATTGATTCTTCCTTTAGGAAGCACAATCTCAATATATAGCATTTTTAATTATTCAGAGTCAAACCTTATCAAAGCTAAACTTTAATGGTCTGGATCCTTCATCATGTTGGATGATTAGGTGGGATACTTCTGGAAGAATGGATAATAATTACAGTAAGCAATGACCACTGATTAGTGTAGGCTGAAGGAGAAGGGGTTGGGTCAGAAGTGCAGCCTTGAGGCTGAGGACTATGCACAGCTTGCAATGATGCCAATAATTGAGTTTGGCATAGATCAGTGTGGGAGAGCACTGAACAAGAAAAGAATGCTCATAATGATGACCAGGAATTATGATGTAAAGATTAAATCACATTCAGAACACTTTAAGAGGGCTGGAAAATATAAGATTGACAACAGGAAGGGTGTCACTTCTTGTTGTGTACCGTTGAGTCAGAACCAACTCATAGCTGGCTCTTCAGTGGGTTTTTAGAATAAATCGCCAGGTAGATGAACCATTTTCTCCTGTGGAGCAGCTGGTGGATTTGAACTGTATGCCTTTGGGCTGGCAGCAAAACTCCTAACAACAAAGCCATCAACATGCCCCTAAAAGTGTTACTACTGAAATAAAACCTTTGATGTTTGAGAAGTATATAGATGAATCTTTCTCTTTTTTTTTTTTAGAATTTTTTGTGCTCTTTTTTTAAAAAATTATTTTGTGTGTGTGTGTGTGTGTGTGTGTGTACCATCAAATCGGATCTGACTGGTACAGGAGGAGGTGGCCCCTCCTTCTCCAGCAGAGCATCTGGTGGACTCAAATCACGTATCTCTGGGATTTCAGTGCAGCTTCTTGCCACTAGGCCACCATAGCTCCCCTAGGTGAAGCTTTCACATAGAATAAACAGTTTGCAATTTTTTCTAATTCAATAATGTTTCTACCTTTACTAAGAATACACAAAAGGATAAGCACTTGCCTGAACACACAGCAAAGAAAGAGCACTCAATCTCTAAGAAGTATCCTGATTAGTATGTTAAATAACTCTATTCTTACTAATTTCAAATACATAGCCGAATAAATGTGGAATGTTATCAAGAATGATTTGAGAGAGAGAAGATTCTGTCTACATGAAACCAGGAAGAACATGTGAGATTAAATGAAAATTAAGTGGGATTTGTCCAAATGAGAAGTTGGAGATAATTTTTAGCATGAGGGGTTGGGGAGATTACTCAGGATGGAGGCAGACTAGTGTAAGAGAAGGGAGAATTGGACACGAGAACAGAGAGACTATGAGAGGGCAGATGGTACTGAAGTCCTTTCGGGCTTAACTATTTACCTTGGATTTAATAGTGGGTTGGTGGTTCAAATCCATACAGAGACACAAAGGAAGGAGATCTAATGAAATGTTTCCCTAAAGGTTACATCCAAGAAACCTTAGAGACCAACTTTACACTATAACACATGGGATTTCTCTGAGTCAGAATCAATCAGAGGCAGAATTTTGTTGGGTTTTTAATTTTTTAAAAAGTATAATTGCTATTTGTTCTGAGTCAGTTCAATGTGAAATTGGCATAGAAAGTACAGATCTAGAGACAGGTAGGAAAGAGAAGAGATAGTTATTGTGGTGTTGTTGTTATGGGCTGTTGAGTCTCTAGCGACTCATAGCGAACCCATGTACAACGGCTCTGAACCCTGCTCTAACCTGTGCCAATCGCATTGTCTCTGACACAGTCATCCCCATTATCGCAGTCACGGAATCACTCCATCTTAGCATTCCTATATTCTGAACAAGAGAGTTAAAAACTCCAGTGCAAGAATGAAGCCCTCTAAATTGGTGTTCTGAATGCTTTTGTGTGAAAGGAAAGTATTCCTTGGTTTTTCTTTAAAAAGGCTTCAATAGTAGGATGGAAACTTTTTCTTTTCTTTCTTTGAAGTGTAAGATAAGCAGTTACAGCAGATAGGTCAAGGACAAAATACTTCATGGAACAGGAAGCCATAACTTTACACAATGTGCTCACTGGAGAAGTTTGCTTTTCTTAAAAAAAAAAAAAGAAAGAAAAGACAAAATGACCCTATAAAGTTCACTTGTTGTGTTAAATAGCTTTAAAATTCTATTCCTTCTAATTATCATTAACAGTTTATTCTGCCATTATCAACTTAATCTGAGGAAAGAAAAATCAGCATGACTTTATGACAACTAACTCAATCCAAGTGGAAAATTCAAATCTTACAAGAATAAGGTGCAGGGGAAACACTGCCTGGCAACATTTCAACAGCCCAGGAAATCCACAACAATACAATCACCGAGTTCTTGTGCCTCCCGCCCTCCCCCCCCAAACAGCACATTCTCTGGAAAGGAATGCAATGGTAATGCAAAGCTCTTCCTAGACAATGTGAAGAGAATCACTCTTGTTTTATGGCAATAGATGCTCCTTCTTACAATGATCAAACCTGTCAGTTGAGTTCTTTTTCTAGTCTTCATATAAGTTGGAGATTGCTCTGTTCATTCTCTCATATAACTCAGTTATGCCACTAAATCATTGCATGAGTCATTAGGATTTAAAAAAAATATTTGTTATAATAAACAAGAGTAAAAGGAAAATACAGTTTAGTAAACAGCTTATATTCGAATGCTTCACAGAGAAAACGTATGGTAACGATTGAGCTAACATATGCAACGGCTAATGTCTCTGGAACATGCCCCTTCCTGATTTCTAATGTCTACTCCATATGAATTTGTTTTGGGGGCTGTTTCGTTTTATTCTTGTATTAAATTGGATTTAGAAATGGTTATGTGTGGATAATCTTCATCAGCAGGCTAATGTTTAACATCAGGTAAAGAAGTAACCTCATGCTCAGATAGTAAGTAGAGACAATATAAGAACTATCGCTTAATTTTATCGGTCTTATGTGAAACAATTCACAAGTTAAATAAATCATTGGTTTTATTTTTATTTAATCTTGACCCAATTTTTTGCTTAGCTGATGGTGCTCAAGTAGGGAACAAACTGTCAAAGACAAAAGGTAAAAGGAATATTTAGTAGAGTATTACTTTTGCTTGTTTTCTACTGATCTCTAAGTAATTTCTGCTATAAAAAATGATTGCTTCAGAGCATTGGCACTTCTGCAGGAAAAAAAGAAAGATAGTTTCAAAACTGAGATGATAGAAAAAATGATACATTGAGAAGGAAGTGAAAGAAGAAGCCTATGAGTGAGGGGATGTGCTATAGTCATTTTTTTTTAAAAAAGACACAACACCTTTTGGTCCTTACTCAAAATGTTGTTAGTAGTCGCTGTCAAATTGTCTCCTAACTCACAGTGACCTGTGTATTCAATAACGCTTTTCTTGGGGTATGATCTTTCTAGAAGGAGATCCTTCCTTACGTCCACTGGAAGTTTCAAATCACTGACGTATTTGTTGGTAGCCTCGTATGGAGGGATTTGCACCACTAACTCAGAGCAGGTGGTTGGAATCCACCAGTGGCTCCATAGGAGAAAGAGGGGCAATCTCCTTCTGTGTGTGATTCACAGCCTCTGAAAACGCACTGGAGGGGTCGCTATGAGTTAGTTCCTACTAGATGGCAATGTTTGCCAAATGCTAGTTTATAAAGCTCTTGATTTTTCTCACATAAAACTTGTTCCCTCAATTACACTGCAAATATTTAAGGGTTCATGTCATACTTAATTGTACTAATAACTCAAAGCTAATTAAAACACATTGCTGTCATTGTTGGGTATTGTAGAGTTGGAACTGACCCACAAATGACCCTCCAGTGGGTTTTCAGAGGCAGTTAATCACACAGGAGGGGACTGCCCATCCTTCTACCATGGAGCATTGGTGGCCTCGAAACTCCACCATTAGTAATTGCAGCCTTAATAATTTAACTAATTGCCAGAATTGAGACCTAAAGGGTTTGCTACAGAAAGTCAAGGACTGCAGTCTGCAACATGGACTTAAGGTCAACATCAAGAAGACAAAGATTTTCACCACTGGGCCAACTGGCAGCACCATGACAGATTGAGGTTGTTAACAATTTCAGTTGGCTTGGCTCTACAATCAACACTCTTCTTTTTTTTTTTGGTATTACTCTTTTTTTAAAAAAAAATTATTTTAATAATTTTAATGAACATTTACAGAGATTTTGGATTTCCATTCATTCATTGTTGCACTATTTTCTCTACCCCCGCAGCTCGTTCCTCTCTTTTTTTCTCCCCCTTGAAAGTCTGTTTTAATTGTCCAATTGCTACAGTGCTTGTCAAAACCAGTTCTGATTAATCTCCTTTGTCAGTGTGTCCTTTGCCATTCCCCATCACTCCTCCCTGAGAGAGATTTCACCCTGATTCATAAGGAAAAGGGGAAAGCGTATTGTCTTAGCTACTTCCTGCTGAAAAGGGACGCTGTAAATTTCAGGGTGAAGATCTTCTCTCACTACTCTAAAGGGCCCCTTTGGCAAAAGGAAACATGTAGACTATTGTGGAGACTAATTTTGGAATTTAGATACACTGTTATCAGTTGTGTTTAGCCATACATGTTCATATCCTTGAAGATGCATCACAATCAACTTCAGAATCAACACTCTTAACACCAGCAGTCAGGAAATAAAAAGATGAATTGCATTGGGGAAAATCTGCTGTCATGGACCTCTCAAGAGCGCTGAAAAGCAACAATATCAGTCTAGATACAAAGGTGCACCTAATCGAGGCCATGGTTTTCTCAGTAACTTGTTATGCTTCAGAGAGTTAGACAATGACTAAGGATGACACAAGAAGAATAGAGGCCTTCGAGTTGTGGTGCTAGATAAGAGCCTTGAACATACCATGGACTGCTAAGAAAATAAGTCTGTTGTAGAGAGGGTGAAACTAAGTCTTTCCTTGGAGGTTAGGACTTGGAAGCTCTGCCTCACTTACTCTGGGGACGTGGCTAGCATAGAGCAATCCTTAGAGAAGGACATCAGCTCTATAATCAACACTTTTGGTACTAGCAAACAGGAAATCAAAAGATGACTTGCACTGGGGATATCTGCTGTCAGGGACCTCTCTAAAGTGATAAAGAGCAATGATGTAAGGCTGGAGACTAAGGTGTGCCTGATTCACACTATGGTCTTTTCAATTATTTTCTATTCGTTAGAGAGGTGTACCATAACTAGGGATGACAGAAAAAGAATCTATGCTTTTGAGTTGTGGTGCTGGAGAAGAGTATTTAACATACCATGGACTGCAGAGATAACAAACAGGTCCAACCTAGAGAGGGTAAGACCCGGTTGTTTCTTGAAGGCAAGGATTTTGAAGCTCCATCTCAGATACTATGGGCAAGTGGCCAGGAAGGACCAGTCCCTGGGGAAGAACATCATACTTGGAAGAGTGGAAGGACAGTGCAAGAGAAGAAGTCCCTGAGTGAGCTGGATTGACACAGTAAATGACATAATGGAAGTAGGTGTGCTAGAGACAGTGAGACTGGCTCAAGATAGGCCAGAGTTCAGAGCTGGTGTTTATAACATCTCTCTGAGTCACAGGCAACTCAGTGGCACACAACAACAACATTTTATAATCCTTGATGATTGAAAGTATCTGTAGCACGTCAATTCTTGGAAATAAATGGGAGAAATATCATTATCTTTAATTTATCTGGGGAAACTGAGACTTTAGGAGATGAAATGTCATGCTTAGTATTGCAGAGCTTATATATGGCAGAGTAAGGTATAGAGTCAGGACGTCTAATTATTATGTAATAATTTCTCTGCTATTTTTTTTATAAAATTTGATTAGGCATTTAAGGTGTCTTAATCTGTAAATGAGGAGAATGCTATATACCCTCTAATGAGCTCATATGCATGAAATCTGCATCCTAAATTTTCCCAGATTAGGACTCTGTGCATGAAAGAGAAAGAGAAGGATGTCAATGATTTTAGGTACTTACTGACATATCAGGGAGGTGGTATTCCACTGCTAAGACAAAGACCATGTTTCATAGGGAGTTCAAATCCCATAGCAGCCCTAGAGAAGACAGACTATCTTACTCCATGCAAACTCAATGGAGGGTCAGTTATGCGTTAGATTAAGAGCTATGAACTTGAGCTGGATTGACGATTGATGACTAAATTGTGCCTAGCTCAAGGCAAAGTATTTTCAATTATCTTATATGCATGCAAAATTTAGACAATGAGTAAGAAAAACCAAAAGGAATTTATGCATCTGAATTATCGTATTAGCAAAGAATAATGAATGTATCATGGGCTGCCAGAAGAACATTTCTCTGTTGGAAGAAGTACAGTCAGAATGTTCTTTCGAAGTGAGGATGGTGAGAATGTTTTATTTCTGCTCTATTTTCCCTAAGAAATATTCTCTTATCTTCTTCCCAGGGTTGATAGAAGAAACTCCTTCTTTAAATTCAGCTGTTAACGGAGGTCCTTATTCAGCTTGGACTCTACTACTGCATTCTAGCCCATCTGGCCAACCCCTAAATCAAAATGTTGCCCATCTGCCTTACAAATTTCCCCAGGCTTTGTTCCATGCCTTCACTTACCAGATCATACTCCCTTGGATACCACTGAGAGACTTGAGATTTCTGTTTCCTAAGAAGTTATAATTGAGTTTTTCTCCGCCTTGTAGGTGAATTACCCTTTCGAGTAATTTACTAATCTGTCTTCCACCAGAGCCCTGGTGGCCTAGTACACAATGTGTGAAGCTGCTAATCAAAAAGTCAGTTGTTTGAAGACCCAGGTGCTTCGGAGAGAACGATGGACAATCTCCTTCCATAAAGAAATACAGCCTTGGAAAGCAGATAGAGAGCCACTACAGGCTGGAACAAAGTTGATGGCAGGGGCTTTCTGTTCGTGTGATCTTGCCTTTGTTCCCTTTCCCAGCCAAACTGCCATGATGGCTTGAGCATATATCAAGGTTGGCAAAGAAAGCAAAGACTAAATATCACAAAACCTATCGTCAAACTTGATTTTTACCCCCTGTGCCTTTGTTGCTCAATTTGTCAAAAAAAGATACATCACCAAGTTCAATGAGACACATAAGAATAAATGTTTAAGCTTTCAGGAGGACATTTACTGATATTGATCCTGAATATTTTCAATATCCAGACAGTCTTCCTTTATACTATCAGGATAAAATAAAAAAAGAATCCTTAACATACTGTAGAAAGATAGAGGTGACTCACTCTAAAAGTCATCTGTGGTAGGCAACGTGATCACACCTCACAATGTCTATTCTTGACTATATGGATCCTTCAGTTACATGGCAAAATATTAGTTTACAAGGCAAAAGGGATTCTGCAGCTATAATTACCGCTACAGACCTTAAAATAGGGAGATTATCCTAGATTATCCGGGTAGGGTCAATCTAATGAATTTAAAAGCAGAGAGATTTTTCTAAACAGTATCAGAAAAGTGTCGTAGAAGTGGAAGTTACACAGATAGATTTCAAGAATGAGACGGGTTTGATGTCCTCGTCTTATCTCTGAGAAGTATAGCCAGTGTGCAAAGAGCATAAGGTAACTCTAGCTCAAAACAAAATGCATCACCTTGATCCTACCATTGCAAAGAACTGGATTAATTTAGAGCAGATTCTTCTTCTAAACATATAAAGAATAATGCTCCATCTACTAGCCTCATGTGACTGAGATGTTTCATTTAACAAAGTGCTCCTTAGTCTCTCTTGGGTTATAGAGTATTTTACAAAATCCTTGCTTCTTAGTGCTGGGTGAAGTAATGGGACAGGTTCAATGGCTTGAAAAGACAAGGTGATAATAAGCACAGAAAAATGATAATTATATGAAATAAAATGTATATTAGTGATTGTACAAAACACATAGTACATGTATAAAAACATGATATATATTAATGATTGTTGTTGTTATTGTGCACCGTCGAGTTGGAACCAACCCACAGCTGTCCCTCTGGAGGGTTTTCAGAGGCAGTTAATCACATGGTAGGAGACTGCCCATTCTTCTTGTGTGGAGCAGCTAGTAGATTTGAACTACATGCCTTCAGGATTGCAGTGCAGCTTCTTGTCACTTAGGCCACCAGTTTCTTTTAATGATGAAAGGCAAAACTGTATTTTTTTAAAAGAATAAAGCTGATATACACGTTTTTTTCTTCTTAAGAAAGAAAACCTGGAGCAGAGAAATCAGTCAAGCTAATCCTATCAAAACTACTGACATAAAACCAAAATTAAACCCACTGCCATGTAGTCAATTCCAGCTCAGAGTAACCCTCCACTAGGCTTCTGATATTTAAAAAGAAACAAAACAAATAAACAAACAAACCCCCAAACTATAAAATGATAAATTTGTACTTTTTTTAATTTTAAATATTTTTTTTTATTGGGAAAAACATATTGAGGGTACAAGGAGGTGAGGGTTAGGGGCAGAAGGGTGAGGATGGGCCAGGATGCAGTTGCAG
>NW_006399782.1:20492655-20504089 GCF_000299155.1 Elephantulus edwardii | reverse complement strand
GAGCCAGGGGCCGAGGGCAGCCTGCCCCGGGCAGAGGGCCGCGACGGCTCAGCCCGGGCAGTGGGCCGAGGGCAGCCCACCCCGTGCAGAAGGCCGCGACGGCTCGCCGGTACTTTTAAGCCATTAATATGTGACAATTTGTTATGGCAACAATGAAAAACCAGTGTATCCTACAAATCCAAAGGCCAATAGGATAATAGTTTAGTTATACAGACAAGGGTTGAGGCAGAAGCCACTACTATGAACAGAGGGACACCGCTGGCACTACAAACACATTTTCCAACAATTTCTCCTTTTTCAGTTTCATTTCCAGAGAAAATAAACAGCATGAGAATGAAGGACAAAGAGGCATGAAAGGTAAAGTTCTGTTGCTAACTGAACTATTAGAGAAAAAGGGCTGGGGACCAAGTTCAGAAAAATAAGCCATTGAAAACACCACGGAGGACACTTCTGCTATGGCCCAGGTTCACCGTGAATCGAAACTGGCAGTACAGCAACTGGCATCCACGCAAGGGCAGAGTATCCGCACTAATTATCTCCTTCACAAACAGTTCTCTTCTTAAGAGGACAGACTACCCTACTAATAATGTGACTTATAGCAACTAAATTTCCTGTCTTGGGAAAGAAAGATCTGAGGATATTTTAAAAGAGTACAAATACACGCTCATCGTGACCATTGAAGAAATAATGAAAAGACAAAGATAATCTCAGCAAATGGTGCCTCAAATTCACTGCATAGTTTTTCCCATTACAAAAAGTAGTCTTTTAACATTTTACATTTAAAGAAATAGTTTTCAGGAACTATACTTATTTTTTTTTTTGGTTTGATTATCAACAGAGCTATTTTTCATTTTTATCTTT
Source organism: Elephantulus edwardii (assembly GCF_000299155.1). Classification (NCBI taxonomy): domain Eukaryota; kingdom Metazoa; phylum Chordata; class Mammalia; order Macroscelidea; family Macroscelididae; genus Elephantulus; species Elephantulus edwardii. Next base: position 20,503,228 of record NW_006399782.1, on the reverse strand, counting down.
TAAAATGAATTTTTTTTTCATACGTACATATTTTCCCCCATCAGTTTCTGATTGCGACACATCAAAAGACTATGTGGATGGAAAGCAGCACTTTTCAAAGATTTTTAGCAATGGAAATTTGGAAAACTTGACCTTTGGAGATTTACTCAAATTTGGAACCTTAAACCTTTTGAGATTTAACCAATGGCTATTTTTGTACTCAACCAGAAATGATTCTCACAATAAAGGGTGAATTCTCAGCAGGTTGTACATATTGTTTTCTAATTATATCACAGTATGAAAGAATACAAAAGAAAATAGGAGGGAAAAACAAATATAGTGATTAAAAATTCTTGGAGAAACAGGATAAATGCAGTTTATTGGTGGTTGGGGTTGGTTTTTTTTTTGTTGTTGTTGTTGTTTTTATTAATGCAGAGATAAACAAAATTCACTGAAGTAACACTACTACCAGCAGGCTTTGAAGCTTTCCTTTGTCTTCTATGACATAGTGAGGAAGTATAACTCTCCCAAACGGTTACAAACACTGCAGGGTGGAGAAGGCCACATGAGGGGAGAAAAGCTCACCTTCTTCTTTTTTGAACACTAAATTCTGCTTCCTACAGGTCTCTGCAAACTTATTAATAACTTTGGTCATCTCATAAGGAGATATCATAATTTTGAGGGCCTTTGAGGTTCATACAGTGCAAATTAATCCCATTTAAGTCTGTCCCCATTTACTATTTCTAACGGGGGTGGATAATAATAAATCCTGCCAACTCTCTTTTTAGGGCTATTCAGATACTAAATAAACTGAGAACATTTTAAAATGCAATCTCACAAAAATCTGCGTTGCTTAACCTTCTCTCCTGCTTTAAAAAATAAGAAAGGCATGATGTTCTTTTTTTTGTTAATTAATTCATTTTAGACAATTCCTTAAATTTTCATTTTAATAAATTTTTGTGTGGGTGCATTAATTACTTTCAAAGACGCTTTACAACTGTTACCTATTAAAAGCCTTTGTTAGTGAATAAGAGAAAAAAAAAAAAAAAGAAAAAAAACTTCCAGCATGTCCCCTCCCTTCTCCATTCTGAGCAGGCCCTTGCTATCAACTGCTGGAGTATGCTTGCTTTGCACCTAGAGCTATAATTATTTTGCTTTAATTTTACAAAACCTTTTGTTCCATTCCCACGAGCCCACCTGATCCTTATATTACACTCACTCTATTAAAACACTCATGCAGAACAAAGCATGGCTGTACTGATTCATAAGTAACTTTTCCCCCCCCCTCAGTAAAATGCCAGTGGCTAAGGTTTGGGACACAGTCCTGGGCTTCACCTTGCTTTGCTAATTTTTATGTTTCAGAGAGGGAAAAAAACCAACCAAAAACAAAACAAAAAACCCCGTTGTTTCTGAACACTGTATTCTTCCAGTACAAGCCTCCTTTGCCTCACTATTTTTTTTTTGTGTGTGTGTGCTTTTACTTAATCTTATTCTGTGACAATATAAGTGATACAATGCTGAGGATTGTGGGTATATTAAAGAATTATAATCACATTTAAATGAATTTTATTCATATGGTTAAGATTTGTTTTAATCACTTTTGTTGCCTTCGTTAATTTTTCTCCTCTCTCCTTTACTCCTCCCTTTTTCCTTGAGATCTTGCAACACATGTGGGCTTTTGGCAGAAAAAAACTGCAGTGACTCATCAAGAGAATTGTTTGTTTGCTCTGAGGAGCACCCTGAGGACCCTCTGGGCTGCACACGGAGCCCTTTGATCCTAGGAAATTTATTTCTTCCAGATGTTTTCCCCACAGCCACCTTTCTGCAATGTCCCTCTTCATTATGTAGCATAAGAATAAACACTCAAGACCCACTGCTACAACGCATAGTTTTCCTGAATAGAGTGTGACAGGGAGTTGACATGTGATTGAGCCGTTGGGTTCTCCTTGCCTTAGGCACAAAGATGGAGGAGGGTTTCCTCTGAGGAAGACAGTATTGGGTCTCTTCAAGCAGATGCCCTTAGGTTTAAAATGGAAATTATATGAACCACACCATAGAAAATACACAGATTTGTAGATCATTGCTCATGGACCTAACCTCATCAAAGATAATAGACAAAAGTGCAGACCGCTGTTTATGGAGCTGGTCTTCTTCGACCCTTTAGTGCCTGGATTGGTCATATTATTTGTCAGATTATTCTAATCAAAAGACAAAAAGTGAAGTAGAAAGTGAAGTTTTTAAGCATCACTAATATGGAAGCAGGAGTGGCATCCACTTCCTAAACTAGATGCCTCTGGAATCTCTGAACATAGAGAAACAACAATAGTTATATAAGAGAGTTCAGGTCTTTTGTTCATAGAGTCACTATGTGTTGTGCTCGACTAGATGGCGCTTAACAACAACAATAACAATATGAGTATGGTTAAGGGTGTTGTAGGAAAACAAGAAGGAGGACAAGGCAGAAGATAAAGAAGAGGCTCCCAGGTAAAGATGGTATGATAGATTGAATACATCTTCACCTACCACCTCAAAATATCCACATTTTAGTACCTGTTATTGTTACTTTTTATTGTTAATAAATACGGGGGGTGTGTGTATGTGCGCGCGTGCGTATGCCCATGTACGTACTCAGAAATGGATAGGCAGTATCCTACCATGCAGTTTACAGCCTGGAAAAATCTGATGGAGGGTCAGCTATGAGTTGTTCTGATCTGATGACAAATAACAACGAAGAGCAAACAGATATATTTTGGAAAAGGTGCACCCAGAGAGCTCCCTGGAGGGAAAAGTGGGCAAAGTATCATCTTTCATACTCGGGACATACAGTTAGGTGAGGCTATTCCTGGGAACGAGACACCATGCTTGAAAAAGCGGAGGGTCAGTAAAGGAGAGGAAGACACCCCCCCAATGAGATAGACTGATGTGGTGACTTTCAGCAAAGGGCTCTAGTGTGGCAGGGATGAGGAGGATGGCAAAGGATGGAAAGGGCTCACGTCATCTGTTCACAAGCCCACTCCCTATGATCTGTACTCAACTAGAATGCACCTAACAACAACAATAACAACAAACTTTTCAGTAAAGTCCTTAAATCACCAGAGCTCTGGACATGAAAGGCAAAGAAGAAAAGAGAGGGCCAAAATCTTAAGATTAAAAGCTTTGTGGAGATTCTCTATTCTTTTGATATACAAAAAGTTAGCCACTAAAACAAACATGACAGAATATAGAGGGTATTTAACAAAAATGTGTAGTGGTTATGAATGACACTGCTCTAATTCTGAAATTCTGGTTTGCACAGGAAAATAAATATTTTTCATTAAAATAAAGCTTTTTATATAACTTATTATCATCCATTTATAAATAAGTCATCAATATTATTTGTTTTAATGATAATTGGTTTGGTGTATACATGCTATATGTATGAAAGTCAGACCTTTTGTCTGCACTTGAAATATTTTCTCTTATTTTTTTAAAAGAGAAACCTATTTCTATGTTTAACTAAAAAATAATTGGTACCTAAACAAAAAATTCCTGAGTAAATACATTAAAGTGATAACATAAATTTAAAAAGGCTAAGAACAAAGCATCCAGCTTTCCTTTTCTCCTATTCATCATTTAAAATGAATATGCATTTGAGTTGTTATATACAAACCAATGGAAATATGAGGAAGGGGGGAAAAGAAATAAAAGTGTTTACAAAAAATAAATAAAATAATTGATGATTTCTGAACCCCACAGTTCTTTGCAACTTTTGGGTTTTTCAACACCAAACCATCAATCTTCATAACTAATAAGAAGTCAGACGATCTGGACCATTGAAATAGATGAAGAAATATGGTTGGAAAGGATATAAGCAGAACAAATATTAAGGATGGAGAAAAGTAATTATTCTTACTATTTCCCACTGTCTTTGAAAAGCAAAAAGAGAAGCGTTACCTCCCTTTATGATAAAACTGTTCAAAGAAAAGACGGCATAATGGTGGGCATAGATCAATGGTGATTAATTTTCTAACACACAATGTATAGGAATGATCATATGAAACACAACATGAATGAAGGAATGTGTGAAACACAATGTACATGAATGAAATAATATATATGAAGTTTGTATGCAAACCAACATAAAATTTAAAAAAGAAAAAAAACCCAAAAAATTCAATGAAATCATATGTAAAAGATGGTTATTCACTTTTGGTTATTTTGCTTTATTATTAACAGTCATTAGGGAACTCTTGTGGTCTGGTGAGTAAATAGCTGTGTTCTCAATCCAAGGCTTACAGTTGGAATCCACCAAATTAGCAAAGGAGAAACATGGGGAGCTTCCTCTTATATAATTTACAGGCTCTTGGAAACATATTGGAAAGTCGTCTATGAGTCAGTTCTGACTGAAAATAGTATCACAATAACATTAACAATCATTGAATATTCATTTTCCAGTAGGTTTAGAAACAGAGAGAATAATATTTTTTAAATAAAATAAATAAATGATATACCTGATGATTAATACAATTGCCGTAAGGAAAGATATCTCAAGAAATTCAAAGTACCAGGTGATCAAAGAAATGAGTAACAATGCTTAATTAAACACTTACATTTGAGGAAGCAAGAGTGAGAATTTCAGAACATTATTAGGTCCATTTCCTTCCACTATCAGCTGTATCCTTACTCAAGGTAGTTCAAAGATCATAGAATTTTCTGTCATCACAGGAGACTAGAGCGAGGGCTACATGGTGGAGGAGACCTGGGGGAGGGTTTGTAAAACAATGAAAGAATCTTTTCTTTTACTTTTCCATCATTTTTGGACTCATGTACTTATAACTTGTTAGTCAAATTTGTGTCTTCTAGGTTGCAACACCCCCATGATACATCTTCAAGGATATGAACATGTACGGCCAAGCACAATCAATAAGAGTGCATCTAAATCCCAAAATCAATCTCCATAATAGTCTATGTGTTTCCTACTGCCAAAGGGGCCCTTTAGAGTAGTGAGAGAAGATCTTCACCCTGAAACCCACAGCGTCCCTTTTCAGCAGGAAGTAGCTAAGAGAATACGCCATCCCCTTTTCCTTATGACTCAGGGTGAAGTCTCTCTCAGGGAGGAGTGATAGGGAATGGCAAAGGACACACTGACAAAGAAGATTAATCAGAACTGGCTCTGACAAGCCACTGTGGCATTTGGACAAGAACAAACTGGGAGGAGGGTAGAGAGAATAGTGCAACAATGAATGAATGGAAACCCAAAATCTCTGTAAATGTTTATGAAAATTAATAAAATATAGGAAAAAAAAAGGTAAAAAAAAAGATCATAGAATTTTAAGGGTACTTTGAGAGTTCGACCATCTGGAATGAAGAGCCCACCTAAAAGCCCACAGCCATTCATAGAAAACCTTCATCAGATACCCAAGCCTGTAAATCTTTAAGGGAGGAAGCAGACCATCTTTCTCATGCAGAGCAGCTGAGAGACTGAACCTCTTATCTTTTGGTTAGCAGTCCAACATGTAACCTACTGCCAGCATTTCTTCTGAAGTGAGACAGCAGTCACTGTAAAGTTTACCTTCATATTTTAACATCTCAATGTCTTATTTCCTTTAACTTTAATATAAACCTTATCTTTGAAAGGAAAGAATGAATATCTTTGCTTCGAATGCTGTACAAGTTTTCATATTGTCTTGTGTTGTCAAATAGATCATAATACTTGGTGACCCTATGTGCTACAGAGTAGAATTGCTTTATCAAATTTCCTTTGCAATAATCTTCACACAGATTACCAAATCTTTTCTCACATAGTATTTACTGGCTTGCTTCAAACTGCCAACCATACAGAGCAAATCATTTTGCAATTAAGTTTTCGTGTTGTCAGATGGTGTTGAGTCAGGTATGACTCATAGTAACCCTATAAACAATAGATCTGAACCCTGTCTTATCCTGTGCCAACCTCATCATCTCTGACACACGGCTTAAGTCATTGTGTCAATCCGTTTGGTTGAGAATGTTCCTCTCACATGTGGATCCATATTTCCAGGTATGACATCCCTTTCCAAGAACTAGTCTTTCCTAGCAATTATGCCTCAAGTATTTGAGAGGAAGCTTTGCCATCCTTGCCTCTAAGGAGCACTCTGGCTCCCAAGACATATTGTTTATTCTTTTGGCAGTCCATGGGATATTCAGTACTATCCTCTAGAACCATAGCTGAAAGGTATCAGTTCTTTTCCTATCATCCCTATTCATGTCCAGCTCACAGGTTCATTGCAAGTGACTGAGAAGACCAAGACTTACATTAAGCAAAGCTCTTACTGGACTTTACCAATATAATCCATCTCCTGATCTCCTGCTGAAACCAAGGGTGTTGACTGTGGATTCAAGGTAAGATGAAATTGTTGCCAATTTTCATCTTTTCTCCATCCATCATGATGTTGCCTATCAGTCTACTGGTGAAAAGTTTTCTTAGTATTGTATAATTACAATTACTCTTTACTTGTTCATTAACCCTTCCAATAATTTCCAGGAGTTAGTTGTGGATATTTTAATTTATCATCATTTTACTTCTTTATGTGAGTTTCTAAACTTACATAATAACTAGTGTATACGAATGGAGGCAGCAGTGGTTTAAGATAGAATCCTCCAAATCAAAGTAGTCTGAACTCTGGTTGTTGTTATGCATAGTTGAGTCACTTGTGACTCATAGCAACCCTATATACAACAATCTTAAATCCTGCTTTGTCCTGTGCCAATCTTATTGTCTCTTACACACCTACCCCTATTACCTCAGTTACTAAATCAATCCATCTTATCGAGGGTCTTCCTCTCCTGCGCTGTTCCTCCACCCTCCCAAGCACAATGTCCCTCTCCAAGGACTGGGCCCTCCTTGCAACATGTCCAAAGTCAGTCAGATGACACTTCAGAATCCTTGCCTCCAAAGAGCAACGTGGTCTCACCCTCTCCAGGAAAAACCTGTTCATTCTCTTAGCAGTCCATGGCATATTCAATACTCTTCTCCAGCAACACAGCTCAAAGGTTTCAATTCTCTTTCTATCAACTCTGCTTGTTGAAAGATGACTTGAAGTGCTTGCTCCAGAAGATCAGAGATAACAACCTTCACAATGGATTGCATCTCAACATAAAGAAAAATTCTCATCTCTACACTAGACTAAAAGGCAACCTCATGATAGATAGAGAAAAGATTGAAACTGTCAGCTACTTCATCTTAATTAGATCCACAATCAATACAGCTGGTACAAGCAATAGTTAGGAGATCAAGATCACTGGGGGAAGTCTGAAATCAAGGACCTCCCAAATTTCTGAGAAGCAATGATGTCAGTTTGAAGACTAAGGTGTATCTGATTAAAGCCATGCATTTTTCAGTCACTTGTTATGTGTCTGAAAGCTGTGCAATGTATAAGGATGACAGAGAATTGATGCGTTTAAATTATCGTTTCAGAGAAGGATAGCAATTGTTTCACGAACTGCCAAAAGAACAGATATGTTTAGAGAAAGTACAGCCAGAGTCCTCCTGGGAGGCAAAGATGACAAAGTTTCGTCTCATATATTTTGTGCATATATTAGGAAAGGTAATTCCTTGGAGAAAGATATCATGCATGAAAAGGTTGTTCAAAATCGGGAATGTGTATGCCAGAGATGTATCCTGTCTCCCTATCTTTTCAATCTATATGCAGAATAGATCATCTGGGAGGCTAAGCTGTACGAGGAGGAATGTGGCATCAGGAATGGAAGAAGACTCAACAATCTGTGTTACACAGATGACACAGCCCTGCTTGCTGAAACTGAGGAGGACCTGAAGCGGTTGCTGCAGAAGGTCACTGATCTTCAATATGGATTGAAAAAGAAAATAAAAATCCTCACCACTGGGCCTATTGGCAGCATCATGACAGATGGTGATATATTGAGACTGTTAACAGCTTTAGTTTGCTTGGCTCCACAATCAGCATTCTTGGTACTAGCAGCCAGGAAAACAAGAGATGAATTGCATTAGGAAAGTAAACTGTCAGGAACTTCTCCAAAATACTGAAGAGCAACAGCATCAGTCTGGAGACTAAGGTATGCCTGATCCAGGCCATAGTCTTGGCAATTGCTTGTTATGTGTCAGAGAGCTGGACAATGACTGGGAATGACAGAGAATTGATGCCTTTGAGCTGTGGTGCTGGAGAAGATTGTTGAATATACCATGGACTACCAAAAGAACAAACAGGTTGTTCCTGGAGAGGGTGAAGCCAAACTGCTCCTTGGAGGTAAGGATTCTGAAGCTTCATCTGACATACTTTGGGCATGTTGCAAGGACAGACCAGTCCTTGGAGACAAGACATCATGCATGGAAGGGTAGAGGGACAGAGAAAAGAGAGAAAGACCACAGATTCAGTGACTGGGATGATGAGAGTAGGTGTGTGAGAGACAGTAAAATTGGCACAGGACAGAGAGCTATTGCACAGAGTCGCTATGAGTCGCAAGAGACTCGAAGGCACAGAATAACAACAATAACAACAACAACAACAACATTGTTGATGCAGATGGCCCTATAGTTGCAATCAATACAGTGAATAAATAATAATGTATCTTAGAAAATTCACTCATTCATTCTCATTATTCATCCAATCATTCAGCAATATGTGAGGTTCTACTATGGATGATTCTGAACTATATTGAGTGTATTAAATACCATGAATCATAAGAAATAAATTCTCAGATCAAGAATTGGACTCAGATAGTTAATTACAATCTGTGTTAAGTGAAGCACTGGGTGCTATGGGAAATGCAAGCTTGTAAACTATCTGTATTTAAAACTATTAAGGAAATATTGCACAGTAAATTTGGACAAATATAACAGTGCTAGTAGTTCTTATTGACCCTGAATTTCTTCTTAGTTTTTCTTTATACACCAAGATTAAATTGTCACAAGTGGCATATGCAACAGAATTTATCTACATTCTTTGCTATTATTACTGTCGTCATCCCTCTTAAAAACCTAATTTTGATCCATCAAGTACAAATAAAGTTATTTCTTTAAAAACAAATACCGCAGCATTATCTGCTATCTGTTTCTTCATCTATTAACATACACCTTATCTTAGCAATGAGAAGAGTCTGAGAAAGATAGTGGTCATAGTGCATGAAACCTGAAAAACGAAACTAAAAGAAGCACCTTTCTCTGAGATGTTATTGTTATGTGTCATCAAGTTACCTGTGGCTCATAGCAACACTGTATGTACAATAGCTCTGAAGCCTGCTCTTCTAAACATGATGTTCTTCCCCAAGGTCTGCTCTTTTCTAGCCGAGTGACCAAACAATATGAGATGGAGCTTCAGAAACTTGGTTTCACTCTCTCTAAGACAGACCTCTTTGTTTTCTTGATGATCCATGGTATGTATGTTCAATACATTTTTCCAGCACTACAACTCAAAATCATCAATTCTTCTTCTAGTATCTTTAGTCATTGTCTAGTTCTTTGATGCATAACTAGTAATAGCAAAGAACATGGCCTGAATCAGGCAGACCTTACTCTCTAGTGTGATGCTTTTGCTCTTTTGCACTTTGGAGAGGTATCTCACAGCAGATTTCCACAATGCTATTTGTCTTTCGATTTCCTGACTGGTGGTGCCAAGAGAGCTGATTGTAGAGCCAAACAAGCTGACACTGTTAACAGTTTCAATACTTCTCCATCTATTATGGCACAGCCTATTGGTCCAGTGCTGAGAATCTTTGTATTTTTAATGTTGAGCTTCAATCCATGTTGAAGACTACAGTTCTTGACTTTCTGCAGCAAACACTTCAGGTCCTCCTCAGTTTCAGCAAGCAAGGTTGTGTCATCTGCATAATGTAGGTTGTTGTTGAGCCCACCTCCTTCCCCAGAAAGTCCAGCTTCTCAAATTATTTATTTCCTCATACAGATTGAAAAGGTACAGAGATAGGTAACATCCCTGAAGCACTCCTTTCTAGACACTGAGATTTTATCTACAAGAACGTAAAATCTTATTGGACCAGAAAACTGAACAAATTTAAAAAAATGGAATCACAAAAGGAAGCAATTACAGTAACATCAACTTGTATTATTTTAATAAACTAAGTTTTTATTGGGCCTTTTCATTGTTATTTTTCTTCAAATCCCAGCTTTAATCTATGTTGTTGTTGCTGTTAGGTGCCACTGAGTTCAGTATGACTCGTGATGACGACCTTATGAACAATAGATAAGGCTATAACATATAGTTTATAGCAAACATTTCTCTAGAAATTGTCAGGTTCATAGTAAGTATGCTCTAGCAAATTTATTAAGGTAGAAAATGTGCTATCCTCCTTTCATATTAACTACTTTGGAGAACTAAAGTGGTTTTCTTCTTTTTTTTAAAAAAAAGCAACAAACCCATGAATAAAAGGAGGTTACCTATGGCTGCCACAAACAAGAGGACTAATAGGGTAAAATACTAAATGATCCAGTACATGAGACATTTATCTTACAGGATTTCATCTAGTTCATTCCATGGCTTTGTAGATAAGTAGTAGATGTTATTGTTGTTGTTGTTGTTGTTATGTGCCGTCGAGTCGCCTGCGACTCATAGCGACCCTATGTACAACAGCCCTAAACTCCGCT
>NW_006399782.1:20489579-20492265 GCF_000299155.1 Elephantulus edwardii | reverse complement strand
ATCAGATGCACCTTAGTCTCCAGAGATACACCACTGCTCTTCAGCACTTTGGAGAGGTCCCTAACAGCAGACTTTCCCATGGCAATGCGCCTTTTAATTACCTGGCTGCTGGTGCCAAGACTGTTGACAATGGAGCCAAGCAAACTAAAGCTGTGTACAATCTCAATCTCTTCACCATCCATCCTGATGCTGCCAATTGGTCCAGCATCAATAAACTGGGCATATAATGCTTTACGTCAATAGCACAGAAAAACATAAACAGAAATACAATAGTTTATCATTACACAGAATTCAATTAATTTATTTAAATATTAAAAAAATGATGTACTGATGTACTGGCTTATTAAAAAAACATGATTAATTCAAGTAGCCTTAAACATTGTAAGGAAAATGGTCTCAGGAAAAAGAAAAAGAAAGAACAAAGGGGTTTCACCTTCCTCAGGTCAAGGGTGCTATGTGACTGCCGTTTAAGTGCTGTTTTCCCATCAATGCTACAGATTTATGTATATAAGCATATACATAAATAGGTACACAAATTTCTTCAGATTAACACATGGAGCTATCACAAAGAAAGAGAAACAAATCAGGGTACGAAATGACAACGTGAGTAAATGGCAAATCTTCCTAAAAGAGGAGATGGAATGAGCTCACCTCCAAGATAATAAAACAAGAGACAGGCCAAGCTGTGGACTTTAAATCCTTCTCTTTAGGATAGTATTCTACTAATTAAACATATTGAAACTATTATGGATAAAAGCCAACCACTACTGATCGTGAATCATGTTCAGTGTCCTATTGAAATCACTAGTATTGCTACTTATTACACTGAATTAGAACAAACTCACAGCAGCTGACCCTCTAGGGAGCTTTTGGAAGCTGTAAATCACACAGGAGGAGAGTGTCGCTCTTTCTGTCTCAGAGCCTCTGGTGGATTTGAACCTTCAGAAAGGTGCCTCCTTTGTGCAGCAGTATGACTCAGTACAGACCACTCCACCCGTTCTTACGTGTTGTAACTGAGATATTACAGAAGGGTGAACCGAGACAGTAAGAAGTACCTTGAAAAAGGTGAAGTTGGGATTCAAAGCAAACACAAGTAGAAACAGAAAATGATAACTTTCTGACTCAAAGGGATGAAAGAAATCTAACCAACACTTTCTGGCCCCTATTAGGTCCTTCATCTAAAACAAAGATTAGCAAACTTTTTCCTATAAAAGGCCAGAAGGTAAATATTTCAGGTTTTCTGGGACAAGAGGAAACATTAAGGAGGTAATGTAAGCATTTATATAACACCAAGAGAAAAAAGCAAGTTTTTTTTTTTTTTTTTTTTTTTTTAGCAAAACGTATATACAAAAAGAATGAAGCATTTTGGGGTGGTTTTTTTGTTTTTGTTTTTGTTTTTGTTTTTTTTAGTACAGGTACATAGATTTTATACCAATAAAAAGAACAAAATTCTTGTTTAGGAGTTAACATTTTACTTAGTTGAGATTCAAAAGCAGTGTTTATACAATCAAATCAACTACAAACGTTTATTTGTAAAAATTACTTAGTTTGGAGTCCATTCAGAAACAAATAGCAGGCTGAATTTGACCCATGAACCTGAACAAAGTCACTATTCTAGGAAATTTCTAAAAACTCTTCCAACGTCATGATTTTATGGTAAAGTCTACATTTACAGGCATACAATTTTTGAGGGTTTTTTCCAACTTCTTCCGCACATTTAGATAAAAAATAAAATCTGTAAACTCCACACTCCAAATACTCAAATAATAAAATGAATGGATGAACTTAACTGCAGCATCAAATATTTATATGTGCCTTGCAGATTATTGTTTTCTTAATTTTCTTAGTACAATTTAGGCTTTATTGCCTTTCCACAGGCTCCTCTGAATGTCTTCACAGTGAAACAAGATTGAAAAGCCATTTCAGTGGCATGTCAGTGGCTAAGAGGAATTAGCTTGGCCTCACAATGAAAAGAGTACATGGGATATACAATCTTTGTTTTATTTAATTCTTTTCTTGCGCACTAATGTTGGGTACCTTAAATTCACACTTCAAATACAGTGGTTGTTGTTGCTGTTGTACACTATTGAATTAGAGTTGATTCATAGCTGATCCTCCAGCAGGTTTTCAGAGGCAGTCAGTTGCTCTGGAGGAGATTATCCATTCTTCCCCTGCAAAGTAGCTGGTGGACTTGAACCATGAACCTTTGGGTTGCCAACACAACTCCTTAACACTATGCCACCAGAGCTCCCTATATTAGTGTTAGATTTATATATTGTGGCTTTAATATTGTATCATTAATATTTTATACACTTGTAAGGTTAGTCATGGATATTTCAAGGAGCTTCAAGATTCACTGACAGTATTCATAGGAAGCAGTAAAAAGGATGGTTCTCAATACCTAGGAGTTTTTGGCATGTACAGTACGAAGTTGCCATCTAATGATCTGTTGTACATAGGGTTTTCAGAGGTCTGCTATTTCAGAAGTGGATGGGCCATCCTTCTTCCTAGTCTGTCTCAATGTGAATGTTCAGATTAAGAGAAGTATTAGACAGACCAGCAAGTTAAAGGTATATCCCTTCTTGCGGAGTTAACTTTAGTGTCAGTGTTGTCCCTGCCTTTCTCACATGCACCTTTATGCACTTATTTCCTGCTTCACCATCCCACAGGATATCCATCCACTTCT
>NW_006399782.1:20443945-20485699 GCF_000299155.1 Elephantulus edwardii | reverse complement strand
GGATGGGAGTGTCAGAGACAGTGCGATTGGCACAGGACAGAGAGGAGTTTAGGGCTGTTGTACATAGGGTCGCTATGAGTCGCAGGCGACTCGATGGCACATAACAACAACAACAACAACAGTACGAAGTTATTTTCTTGTTAGTAATTAAATAAATGTGGTCATGAACTTATTTTCACATATCCATTACTCAACTGCCTATATTCAAGAAAAAGAATTTAGAACTGCACTTGTAATTGTTCTTGTTATGTCAGGTTGGAACAAATCTGTAGCTAACCTCTGGTCGGTTTTCAGAGGCAGTAAATCACACAGAAGGAGACAGACTGCCCATCTTTCTCCTGAAGAGCAGCTGATGGATTTGAACCTCATATCTTGGTGTTAGCAATACAATTCCTTACCACAAAGCCACCAGAGCTCCCTGCATCTCTAATAGTTGCAGTAATTTTTTTCCATTTTTATTAATTTTAATAAACATTTACAGAGATTTTGGATTTCCATTTGTTCATTGCTGCACTTTTCTCCCTGCCCCCCACCCCCCACCAGTTCGCTCCTCTCTTTGAAAAGAAAAAGAGAGAAAAAAAATTCCTTCATTGGTATATAATCCCCCCATCCCTCTCCCACCCCCCACACCGAGTACACTTCTCTATGCAACCTTAATTCTGGACTCCTGTGCTAACCATAATACTCAATCATGTATCACTTCTAATCTGTTCTTTCCCCTCATCTGTTTCAATACAGTATACATAATTTATCCAGTTTTTTCTCAGTCTTACCACAAGCCTGATGTCAGTCCCATCCTACAACAGTGGCACCATGCAGGATTTGTCCCTTTGTGACTGAGATATCTCACTCAGCATAATGTTCTCCAGGGTCACCCATTTTGAATAAAATTGCATGAGTTCCTTGTTTTTCAATGCAGCATAGTATTCCATTGTTTGAATATACCACAGCTTCTCTAGCCATTCGTTTGTTGATGGGCACTTAGGTTGCTTCCAACTCTTTGCTATTGTAAACAAAGCTGCGATAAACATGGGTGTGCATATATCTGCTTGATTACTGTTATGATCTCTCTGGGGTATATTATGAGTAATGGAATTGCTGCGTCAAATGGTATCTCTATTTGCAACTTTTTGAGAAAGCACTACACTGCTTACCACAACGGTTGCACCATTTTATATTCCCACCAACAGTGAATAAGGGTTCAAGTTTCTCCCCAATCTCGCCAGCACTTATTGCTTGTTGTTATGTTTAATTTTGCTATTGTTACTGGGATGAGATGATTTCTCATAGTTGTTTTGATTTGCATCTCTTAGAGAGCTAGGGATTTTGAACATTTCTTCATGCAGTAAATTTTAGTTGCAGTAAATTTTATGATAATTTATGAATGATATCAGCTGTAATCAACACACTTCTATAATAATTAAAATAATAAAAAATATTCTATGTGAGTGCCACCCAGGCCCCAGGGAGAGCTGCCTGGCCCCCAGGAAGAGGGGAGAGTCAGGTCACAAAGGATAGCTGCCTGGTGTGAACGAAGATGAATTTTATCTAAGCCATTTGCCTCCATCTCATTCTTCAGTACATCTGTAAGTAAAACCTCCAAAGCCCTTTAATTCACAAGTTTTGTTCTCTCTAGGTTTGCTCCATTTCCTATAGGTAAGCCGAGCACTTGAGTTTTGCTCCAGACCTGAACTCTGAGCCCAGTTCCAGAGACAAAAGGGAATTATAACTGCCAGCTAAGGAAGAGAAGGAGGATGGAGCCTCAAGGTTCAGCCAGACACTCCCACTGGACTCACCTTGGCAAATACTTTGTCGCCCAGAGGGCAGAAAACGTCAGGAAAATATCTTCTAACTGAACAAGGAGGCATGCTACTTCAATTGAGGACCACTAGTAAACTGTTAAAGTAGGCTCCACTTCCCATTCATCTCAATGCCCCTGTTCAGCATGAAGCAGCCAGACAGCCTGAACCTCATTTCCAAATAAGAAACCAACAAATAAAAAAGACAGTTTCTTTGTTAAAAAAAAAAAAAAAGAAAGAAAGAAATTAATCACCTTTGGACTATGCTCACCATTACCGAATCTTTTCTGGTCCCCGAAGGATCTTTCTCATTTCCTTCGCCCATTTCCTCCACCCAGCAAATTTTGCAGCCCTGTGATTTTATCCCTGCCCATCCTCACTCTTCTGTTCCAAAAACTTACCCCCCGTGAGTCCCCATACATGTTCTTTACAATTAATTCTTTACAGCTTCAGTTTGCTCGGCTCCACAGTTAACACTCTTGGCACCAGCAGCCAGGAAATAAAAAATATGTATTGCAATGGGAACGTCTGCTGTTAGGGACCTCTCTAAAGTACTCAAGAGAAATGGTGTCTCTTTGGAAACGAAGGTGCGCCTGATACAGGCCATGGTCTTTGCAATCACTTGTTATACATCAGAGAGTTGGACAATGACTAGGGAGGACAAAAGGAGAATTGACGCCTTTGAGCTGTGGTGCTGGAGAAGAGTACTGAATGTAGCATGGACTGCCAAGAAAACAAACAGATTCATCCTAGAGAGGGTTAAACCAGGCTACTCCTTGGAGGCAAAGATTCTGGGGCTTCGTCTGACATACTTTGGACATGTTGCAAGGAGAGACAGGTCTTTGGAGAGGGACATCATGCTGGGTAGAGTAGAGGGACAGCGTAGGAGGGGAAGACCCTCTATGAGGTGGATTGATTCAGTGACTGGGGTAATCGGGGTGGGTGTGTCAGAGGCAATGCGATTGGCACAGGATAGAGCAGAGTTTAGGGCTGTTGTACATAGGGTCGCTATGAGTCGCAAACGACTCGACAGCACATAACAACAACAACAATGATTTTAAATCTCAAATGGAAATAATTAAGTGTCCTTAATGAGAAATAAGCATCTCTCTTCAATTATCCTGTACCAGATATACAAAAGGTATTTGTCCAGAGAAAGGGCAGATTAATGGTGTGCTTTCCATCTTGCATACTACTACTTAAGACGACCACTACTAAGTCAGAGGGTATGAGGATAGGAAGAGCAAAGGATTAGTTTAAAAATAAACATAGTTTTTTGGCTTAAAATCTGTCTGGTTGAGAATTTTTGCATGATTACTCATAGAAGGAAATGACCTAAAACAAATGGATCAGAAGCCAACTAAGTTTTTGAGGAAACTATCTTGCCAAATAGATCAGAATAAGAAGATGAGACACAGAGAATAACTGGAGCAAGCCTCCTGAGGCAGGGGCAATACGACCCACAGAGAGAGGGTGGGAAATCAAGGTCTCTGACTAAGGTGGAGATGCCTAGTATGCATCCAGTGGGGAAGGCAAATAAGTTGTTGGATCTATAAACTGATATTTAATGTTGATAGTCAAGGTAGGACTTGAGATAGAAATCGGAATATAAATCATGTTTAAAACTATTACAACATTGAGTTCAGTCACCGAGGGCAAGAGTGTGCCAGGGCATCTGGTGGCACATTGTTTTTTGCCACTGAGCCAGAACTGACTCATAAATGACCATCCAGTGGGTTTTCAGAGGCAGTTAATCTTACGAGAGGAGACTGCCTATGCTTCTCCTGCCGATGAATTTGAACCATATAACTTTGGGATTCCAAGACAGCATCTTACTACTAGGCCAACAGACCCTCATAGCATACTGAGCCACTAACCAGAAGGTTGCTGATCTATAGCCTTTAGAGACGATCAGCAACTCCTTAATGAGAAACATGGTCAATTTGTTCTTGTTAAAATTTAGATTCTGAAACAATAGTCTACAATAACTCTGAAGCAGAGGGCAGTGAGTAAGAAGAGAATGCAAAAGAAAAGAAGAACTAACAGAAGTCAGTTAGGTGCAATCCCAATACAGAGACATAATTCATTTTTTTCAAGGCAATAGAAAAACCAATTGGCAAGTTTATTTAGAGATGAAAGAGACCTCAAATAAGCAAAACACTTCTGAAAAACAAGAATGAAGTGGGAGGCATAACACTCCCTGACCTCAAAACCTACTATACAGTTGTAATAACCAAAACAGCATGGTACTTAGTACAATGACAGGCACAAAGACCAATGGAATAGAATCAAGAATCCAGAGATTAATCCATCTATCTATGGTCAACATTCAACAAGAAAGCAAAACCTATTAAACGAGGAAATGGTAACCTCTTCAACAAATGGTGCTGGTAAAATGGGACTACTACCTGCTGAAAGCTAAAGCAGAATTTATGCATTTCACCATACAAAAAAATCAACTCAAGGTGGATCAGAGACTAGGGGTAAAGTTCAAACCCATAAATATCATAAAAGACAAAGTAGGACCAAGTTTAAAAGGCTTAGTTCATGGTATAAAAGGCTGACAAGTGCATACAGAAATAAACAAACAGGAGAGGATAAAATTCATAAAGGGGCTTTCTATAAAGTAAATTCATGTGTGTATTAAAAACATTTTCCAACAGAGTGAAAAGAAAACCTACTGACTGGAGAACAAAAAAAATTTTGGCAATACCATCTCAGACAATGGTCTCTAATTAAAATTTTACAAAATCTTACAGGTCCTCCACAAGAAAAAACACACAAATACAAAGCCAGATACAAAATAAGCAAAGACATGGAGAGATCTTTCACAGAGGAAGATATTTAGATGGTCAATAGACAAATGAAGAAATGTTCAAAATCACTGGTAATAAGAGAGATGCAAATCAAAATCACAATGAGATACCATATATCCCCCATAACAGTGGCAAAGTTTAACAGGACAGCAAGTAATAAATGTTGGAGATGTGGAGAGATATGAACTCTTATGCGCTGTTGGTGGGACTGTAAATTAGTACAACCACTCTGGAAGGCAGTCTGGTTTTTCCTTTAAAAAGCTGAACATAAAAAAAAAAAAGAAGCTGAACATAGAAATTCCATATGACCCAGCTATTCCACTGCTTGAATATATCCCCCCAAAATTAGAAATGAGACACAAATGTATATTTGTACACCAATGTTCATAGCAGCAAGAACATGGAAACAGCCCAAATGCCCAACACAATCAAATTGAAAAATTGTAATACATTCACATGATGGAATACTACGCTATGCAGCATATACTATCATAGTATCAGTAAAATCCTATGAAAAATAAGAAAGAATGCCATTATGTTATATTTCAGTACGCAGTTAAATAGTTGCTAAGAAAAGTGGGTTTCCCCCCTCTAATATTCATTGATTGTTGTTGTTAGGTGCCGTCATGTAGAGCACAACTCATAGTAACCCTGTGAACAAAAGATCTGAACCCTATCCTTAATGGTGGCATCCTCACTATTTCTGACACACTCAAGCCCATTAATATAGTTACAGTGTTCTTCCTTTCCTTCACTTTCTCTCCACCTTTTCAACCATGATGTCCTCTTCCAAGGAATAGCCTTTCTTAGCAAAATGTCAAAAGTATCTGAAAGTAATATTATTCAGTAATTTCCACATTCTGTTGGAGCACCTTTTGGGGGGGGATGTGAAGAAATATAGATCTGTCCCAGTCAGTTAGGCAAGCTGTGGACTTAAGGCAAGCAAGTGGCAGCAAAAAAAGAAAGCGTTTTACACCTGCCTTTGCCATTTTACTCAGGTAGAAACTCAACTTTTGTTATAAAAATTTATCGGTAGTTACAAGTAAATCTTGAAAAGGAACAATATAATTTGCTAATTTTCAAATTAGAAATTTTAGAGGTCATATAGACCAACTTTCTAATTTTGAATATAAAAAAACAAGCTGAAGCCATGAAATATCTTGCTCAAGCTACAAAGTTATAAAATGTGAACCAGGCTAAGATACAGACTGTCTTAACTCTAGGGCAGCACTCTCCTCTAAAAGGATGCTGGTGCTTAACTAATACAAATTTGTTTACATTTCCCCTAAAATGTTATTTCAAAACAGAAACCAAGATCCATTCCATTCCTAATACATTGATCTCAAAGAATTACACTTCAGCTACCACATTCTAAGTATAATTTGTCTCAAAATAGGGAGTGTAAATAGACCCAGGATTTGCATTTTATAGACTGACCTTTCCTATTATACTGTGTAACCACCCCCCTAAACTGGCTAAATCACAATAATTGTTCAACATATTTTGAATGTTGTGGGGTGTGGTTTTTTTGTGGGTTTTTTTTTGTCGTTATGTGCCCTCAAGTCGACCATGATCTCTACATCTTGCCCTATCCTAAGCCAATCTCACTGTCTCCAATACACCTGTCCTTATTAGCCCAGTTACTGTATCAATCATCTTATCCAGGGTCTTCTCTTGCACTGTTCCTCCACCCTTCTAGGCATGATGTGTTTCTCCAAGGTCTGGTCCCTCCTGACCACATGCCCAAAATATGTGTGAAAGAGTCTCAAAATCCTTGCCTCTAAGAAGCAACTTGGTTTCACTCTCCAGGACAGTCTGTTTGTTTTCTTGGCAGTCTATGATATGTTCAAAAATAAAAATTCATGTTGAATGAGCAAATTTATTTTCAATTTTCTTATATTTGATGGCTAGTTTTTAGGTAGGTACATGCTACTTTATATTTTATAAATAAATAGGTGATTTTTCAGATCATCAAGTATTTTAGAAAAGGTAAAATATTTAAATAAATAACTTAAATAATATTTAAATATTATAAAGAAGAGCAGGATTCTCAGACAAGAAAACAAACATCACAAAAATAGTACTAGAATCTCAATAATAAACACATTTTTGTGAGGGGGAAAAAGTATAAGGAATGTACTTAAAAATGGAAGTTAGGAAAGACTCTTAGAGCCATATTATCTTTTACAGACTAAAAAATAATGATATTAGAAAAGTGTCCACTATATTATTAAAACGTGTTATGTTGAGTCAGTTCCTTTCATAGTGAATATAACCCAATTTCCCCATAGGATCCTATGCTATAATCTATACTGAAAGAGGGTCCATATCTTTCTCCTGCAGAGCAGCTGATGTATTCAAATTATCAACATTTTGGGTAGTGGCCAACCTCTTAACCATACTTAACCAGGCTTCCTTACATATCTATCAAAATTGCAAAAACAGAAAATATTGGCAAAATCAGGTGTTGTTAAAAATGTGATGATGCAGATATTTATACACATTAATGATAGATCTATATCATGATGCAGTCATTAGCAAAATAGCTCAACAAATTATTACAAAATGAAACACAGACATAGCATCTGGCCCAGTAAGCACTTCAGGATATTTGTTAGAGAAATGATTAAGTCTGTTCATACAACAGTTCATACACAAATGCTTGCATCAATGCTGTTTATAATTGTCTCAAACATAGACAACAAAATAAATGTTTTTCAATGGTGGTACTTCCATGCAATGGAATACTATTCAGCAAAGATAAATAAATAAACTATTGATACACTCCATAACATGATAAATACCAACTACATTATGCCAAGTTAAACATGCTTGACTTAAAAGATTATAGGAAATATGGTTTATTTATATGACAATTCTCAAAAAAGAAAACTGTAATATTGGAGAACAGACTAGTGATTTCAAGGGGTCAGTGGTGAGTGCAGAGATAAAGTTATATGAAGGAGTTATTTGGAGACATGTAACTGTTCTTTATCCTCATACAAATGGTGGTTCTAAAAATATATACTTGTGTTTAAATTCATAGAACTGTAGCAATAAATTTGTAAATGTAATAAAATGTCAATGAAATCAATCAGGAGACCTAGGTAAGCCTAATTTAGGCCATGGTTTTCACAATCACTTGCTATGCATCGAAGAGCTTGACAGTGAATAGGGTTGACAGAAGAAGAAATGCCTTTGAATTGTGGTGCTGTAGAAGAGTATTGATTATGCTATGGGCTGCTAAGAGAAAAAAAAAACAGGTTCATCCTAGAAAGGGTGAAACCAAGCTGCTCCATGGAAGCTAGGATTTTGCAGTTCTGTCTTACATCTTTTGGGCAAGTGGCCAGGAGGGACCAGTCCTTGAAAAATACATCATGCTTGGAAGCATGTAGGTGCAGCGCAGGAGAGTAAGACCTCAAATGAGAGGGAAAAAGACAGTAACTGGGCTAATGGGGGTAGGTGTGTCAGTCAGTGAGACTGGCTCAGGACAGGGCAGGCTCAAAGCTATTGTACATAGAGCCTCTATGAGTCACAGGCTACTACATGGCACATAAGAACAACATCAGTGAATTATTTAAAAATATGAGCACAAGCATAGCCACAACTTCTCTTATTAAGGTGATAATTTGGTAAGACATAGTATCGCGGATGAAAAAGGAACCAGCATCTCTGCCTCTGCTTTCAGGGACCAAAATGAGAATTCTAACATAACTATAACCATTTAAAAATAATCATCTGTTTGTTTAAAATATGGCCTTTGTAATTTATTACAGTCATTACTGCCTGTGAATCAAGGATAATACCAGTGTTTGAATTCTATAAGTGTAATAGTATTCGACAGCAAGGTAGGGATTGTTACTTAAGCTAATAAATTATTATATTTTATCATAGGCCCCATAGTTCTGTGAACAGACTACTCATTTCAAAACTGTGCCTCTAAACCCTGTACCCACTATCTATTTTTATTGAAATGTTTTGAAAATTTTCAAATGTACATTCCTTTTGTCATTTTTGTCAGCCACCATTTTTCCCCCACAAATTAAACTCAAAGGCATAATCTGATACCCGTCAGCAATGCAAGACATTTCATACACAATAATCAGGATTAAAATGGACTTCTAAAACTTGGTTGGCTACAGAGAGAACATAATGAATTATTACGATTCATTTGACTTTATAAAATATTTAGCTAGTTTGATTGGTTGCTTAATGTGGGCTTGTGTCACATACATGTGTCTGTGATGATGCCTAGAGAGAGTTGCACGAACATAATGATAAAGTATAATAAAATAATATTGCATGATTAGTTAGGTCATCATTAGCTACAGTGTTTATAGATGGAAGGAGCAGGTAAAACACAAATGAGTGTTGTTCTATAAAGGGTATAGGAACAATAAAGGTGTTTTGTAGCAAGTAGCTACATCCATCTCTAAAACAATTAAAGCAGGCTATCTGGGGCTGGACAATACATTGGGTTTTTTGTTTTCTTTTTCTTTTTTATCAACAACATAGGTGGTTTTAGGGAGCTCTGGTGGTTGATCTACTGAGTAAGGATTTGTGCAACCAAATGAAAGGCATACAGTTCGAATCTACGAGGTGTACTGTGGGAGTAAAGGGGCGAGCTCCGCCCATGCAATTTATTGGCTCTGAAAACCTACTGGAGGTTCTGGCTCAAAGACAGTAAGAGGGTGAGTTTTGGTTTGAGGGCTGGAAATAGTTGCACATTGTCATTGTTTGGATGGAAAACTTCACCCATATAACAAAAACAAAAGGGTGATTTTAATATGTACCTAGCATTAGGAACCTAGTAAGTTAAAGGAACAGTCGTACGGAAGATATTGTTAGAGCTGCAAAGGCAGAAGAACCATTTCAGTTGGATGAAATGAAGAAGGATTTAAAAAGTTAAAAGCAGAAGGTATGACAATTATTAGAGTGGTGATGGGGAAGAGCAGTGACTATCCCATGGACTACAAAAACAATGAACACATATGTCTTGGAGAAAGTGCAGCCAGAGTGCTCCTTGAAGATGAGCATGCTGGAGCTCTGTCTCACATGCTTGGTCATGTTGTCAAAAGGGCTATTCCCTGGAACAGGACATTATGTTTGGAAAGATGAAGGTTCAGCAGAGGAGAGGAAGATCCACAAAGCGATAGACTGACACAGTTAGATTGCAGCAATTGACTCAACTGTGTCAAAGTTGCTGAGGACAGCGTAGGAGAGGACAGGGTTCAGATCTGTGCTTCCTAGGGTTGCTATTGGTCATATTCGACTGGTTGGCACCTAATAACAGATTCTGAAGAGCTGCCGAACCTACACTGGAAAAGTGGAGGCCTGAAGTAAAAAAAGCACACATAAAGAAGTCACAAAGTGAGACATAGATAGAGAAATACTGAGAAAAGCTGCAGGTTATCAAGTTCTAAAAAAAGAGCTTGCCTCCGAAATAGCTTGCCTCCAGAAACTCTATGCACTTGGAGAAACGAAAGTTATACAAGTGTTCAGGTCTTTTGTTCATAGGGTCGTTATGAGTGGTCTACAACTTGATGGCACTTAACAGCAACAACAGTCAGACCTCAAGTGAGAGGAGTTTTTGTTTGTAAATACTTCCTGAACAACTCACCCTACAAAGCCTAATCCTACCCTCTCTTACCAAAATGAAGGGAAATCTGAGCATTTAAAATGACTAAACATTGCACACAGTAAGGACCTTGGGCCCTATAGGGACAAAAAACAACAGCAAAAAAAAAAAAAAAAAAGAAAAGAAAAAAACAAACTGAAACAATACCACCAAAAAAACAAACCCCTAAGAAAAAAACCCCAAAACCATTCAAGCACACAAAATCACTTTATCATAAAATATGCCATCATTAAATGCATTTATTAAAGATAATTTATTTTAATTCCTCTCTTGCTTTTTGATATTTTAGAAAATAAAGAATGGAAGAGAAATTTGTAATAAAAACCCAGAAATAAACAGTATTAATATTTTATGAAAAGTTTGCATCATTTTTTCCACTTAGCTTTATACAAGTATTTTCTTACTTCATTAAAATCTCTTCATAAACATCATTTGTTTTATACATAGACATTTATTTTCTATCAGACATGTATAGCAAACTTTTTAAAAACCACATCCCCATTTGCTAGCTAGAGTTCCTGTTCTTCGCAGAATATTATTAGGCCACTAGCAGCAGTCACATACTTTGGGCTGTGGCTAAGAGGGACCAGTCCTTGGAGAGGGGCCTCATGCTTGGAAAGGTGGAGGGACAGTGCAAGAGAGGAAGGCCCTTCATGAGATGGATTTACTCAGAGATTAGGGTAATGGAGGTTGTATCAAGATAGAATAGGGTTCAGAGCTGTTGTACGTAGGGTCGCTATGAGTCACAAGTGACTCAAGGCACATAACAACAGGAGTCACATAAGGTGAACACGAATTCACCTCAGATGTTTTCTGTGTCGGGCAGAAAAGGGAACCTACATTTTCAAGTAGGCTTTCCAAGGTCAGCTGCTTACTGACTTCTTCAGATGCCTGGCGTTAAGAGCAACAATCACAACTGTGAGCACATCCTGAAGAGTTTCCTAGAATTATAAATGGCTTACTCTCAGCCAGCACTCTGAATGGAAAGAAGAGACGACAGTTGGCTGGCTAGAAGTGCCAAGTGACGGAGTCCATCCAGGGAAGAAGTCTTGATTATGGAAGGCTCATAAAGATGCAGAATGGGGCTGGGGTGTCAAAATAGACTTTGTTTGTTTTTTCTTCTCAAGTTCTAACCCACTGACAAACTACCTTCTACACATTCACATGCTTCTTCCTGACCTAATTTTTGGGTAGTGGTGGTTCTTTTATTCACTTGCATGAATCTATCTCTTTGTCTCACTTTTATTTCTCCTTCTGTGCTTCCCTCTCCCCTTTTCCTTTCTCTTAAAGCCTTCCTCAATACTACATAATATAACATAAGAATAAAATAGATCTGCTTAACATAGTCTACTATGCCGTAATTTTTCTGTCTTAAAAATTAACTCACTGAGCCTCTGTTCTTCACCTATAAGTCTTGGGTCTTTGGCAAGACTATTCCATGATGGAATCTAGAATGTGGTAACTTTGAGAAATACCACTGGTTCGATTCTATTCAAGTACATTCTAAAGGGGACCTCTGATGTTGATTTTTCACCTAAAGTGGTTGGATGTGCCTCTTAACTCACTCTGTAAGAATGAGTTAAATTTCTATAGATCTTCCCTTGGGAATATAGTCTTGGAACCTAACCTTCCAGAGATTAATTTATTGTCTTTTTAGCAAGCCAGAGAAATAGGAAATGTAAACAAATTTATAATGAAAGAAAGTGTAAGATGAATGCAGTAAGGAAACTGGAAGTGAGCAGAAAAACCAATTGGCCTTAACTGGAGTGAGTTAGTGAGAACTCTTGGGGAGGAGAGTGAGATAAAAAGGAAGGAATAACCTTGGGGGAGAAGGATCTGGATGGTGAAAATGATTAACATGCTTGGCTGCTACCTTGACAGCTATTATCATATGGAATAGTTATGGTAAAATTAATGAAATCAGTACAATTTCTTAACCCCAAAATGGCCAACAAATACCTGCTGGATGCCTACTGAGTGCCAATTTCTCTGTCTGAGAACAAAAGTTGATAAATGGCCCATGGTCCTTTCCCTGGATTAATTTACTTCCTAATGCTGGAATACAAAATAATTTAAAATATTATTAAACTTGATACCAATCTGCTCAGAAATTTTTAGTAAAGAAAGCTCTTAAATCTTTGTATCACTGGCAATTCATTCTTAGTCATTGTTTCCAATGTATGAACAGCACTTAGCAGCAACAGGGAATTTTTGGATATGACATCTCAAGAAACAAACTAATTTCTAAATACTAAGAGTGCAGACAAAGCGCCTTACTCCAGCGGTC
Organism: Elephantulus edwardii; assembly: GCF_000299155.1. Taxonomy (NCBI): domain Eukaryota; kingdom Metazoa; phylum Chordata; class Mammalia; order Macroscelidea; family Macroscelididae; genus Elephantulus; species Elephantulus edwardii. The sequence continues at coordinate 20,473,159 of NW_006399782.1, read as the reverse complement.
TCAAAATGATTTATACTTCTACTAATAATTCTAGTGTAATGGCAATACATTATATTTATGAACTATCTTCATTCCATAGAACTCTAAATACTTCATATATATCACTTGACTTCTTTGCATAATTTGCCTGTAAGATAGGGAAAAGTGTGTCCTACAGATAAGGAAAATGATCTCCAGGCAAAGCAGTGTTTGACAATGCCTGAGTTGAGTCTCCAGGTATTCAGCCCCATGCTCTTCTCTTTCAATTACACATGCTGCCTCCCAAGTGGCAACTGCAATGATAATGTGGATAATATTATGTCATCAATCAGAGACTTCTGTATAGCATGATAAAGAGTCAGTTCTTATTCAAAAACAAGACCTTTTTGTGCAAGCTCCTGCTCCATTTCCTAAAAAAGAGCATGTGAATCAAACTCTGCTGACCAGTTTTCTACCAAGCAGCTTAAGTTTGAGACATTCTATTTAGTAAAGTCAAGGGTAAGAAACAAAGAGGAAGACCCTCAATGAGATAGATTATCACTGATGAGCTCTAGCCCAACAGCAGTTATGAGGTGGGTCAGAGTCAGACAGTGTTCTGCTCAGTGGTGCCTACGGTCACTATAGGTGGTAAGACACTGCATGGCATCTAACAGCAACAATAGGCTACTTTAGATTACTAACACAGGGTTAAATGTGTAATCCAGGTCCCAGCTAGCTCTAACCTAGAGAAGGGAACAGAGTGCTGATTGTAACAATGGCAACAACTGCAATGCCAGATATCTAATGATTATTGATTATTTAATAAAATCCTACAGCACGCAAATAAGGAAAGCAAAGAATAGTTAAGTTGTACCAAAGGCTACGTAAATCTCATGTGATCAAATTGACATATTTGTAAACCTGTAGATGAATTTGTCAATGATCTATATCTCCTAATATTCAATAACTCTGATTTCTAAAAGCAATATTTCCCTGTCTTCAGAGACATCTTACCATTGGAGGTATGCAACTCTCAGAACCAATACTTACCAGAACATTGACCTCATTCTCTATTCATTTTCCCATGATCCCCTGAGAGAATCTCAGTCAGCATGGTTTTATTTCTTTTTTCAGTTGACTCAGAGAACAGTGTTTTCAAATTGCTATTTGGGATACATGAAAGGGTACATTTAGAGCCAAATGTGCTGCAACCTAGAGTGCAACTCTATTGTTTCTAAGAAACATGTGCCTAATTCCCTGGAAATTTACTGTTTCAAAGAGTCACAGGCTTCTGATTACTTCTCATCAGTCTTGAGATTAGATAAGCTTTCTCTCTCTTACAAAAGCCTTTCTCTCATTCAAAATTCCTTTGAGAACAAAGCATTGAGCGAGAGTTGGATTTGTAGCAAAATATTTTCAGAATATGAAAACATTTCATCTCCCTGCCCCTCCCCCAATGAGATTTGGTAATAGAAAAGATATATTAATTCACTTTCTTGATTAGCAGTCCCTGAATGGTACAAATGGTTAGGCACGCAACTACTAGCTCAAGCTGGGTGGGTAATTCAAACCCACCCACGGGTGCCTGGGAAGACAGCCTTAAAAACCCTCTGGAGCTGATCTACTTTGCATATATGAGGCCACCATAAATCAAAAGTGACTTGAGAGTAACTAATTATAACAAGGAACATATTACAAAGTGCAATATTGAGCCAAAGAACAAAGTCTCTTTTGTTAAGCTATAAAAATATTGTTTAACCAGGTTACTTTAAAAGTTTTAGATGGACTGCTAAGGGTCTCCATTTGGGAATCAAAAGGCAAAAACATGGAACAGGAGTAGGGAAAATAAACTCTGAGACTAACCTAAGATGTGCCTGATCCTGGGTAATGACTAAGGATGGTAAAGAAGACTGATGCCTTTGAGGTGTGCTGGAGAAGACTATTGTACAGACCATGGAGAACCAAGAGAACAAACAGGTCTGTACTGGAGAGGGTGAAACCAAGTTGTGCACTGGAGGCAAAGGATTTTCAAGCTCCTTCTCACAAACTCTGGGCAATTTTCTAAGAAGGATCAGTCCTTGGAAAAGGACATTATGCTTGGAGGGTTGAAGAAACAATGCAGGAGAGGAAGAACCTGGATAAGATGGATTGATAGAGTAACTGGGGTTACAGAGGCAGGTGTGTTGGAGATGGTGACACTGGCTCAGGATAGAACAGGGTTCAGAGCTATTGTACATAGAGTGGCTATGATGAAGTATATAACAACAATAACATAACAGGTAATGCTGCTGATTATCATAAAATTGCTATGCATATTGCTTTCCCACATCCCATTCCTAATCTTGGTTTGTTCTACAATGATGGTTAGAATAATTCTTTTATTTGTTAGATAATTTGTTAATAATTTTTAATTGTTAGAATAATTCTTTTAGCATGCTGATAATAGAAAGTGACACATCTTGGATATGATGTGCATACATAGCTGTTGCTAACACTGACGCATAGAAGGAAGTTCAGGATCATATCTGCACTGGGACTCACCATCAGCAAGTAGGTAAAAATCTTACCCTCTCTCCCAACACTACCACACATACGTACAAAAATACAAAATCCCAATTTTACTAAAGATTTCATTTCTAATGTAGCACATTCTGACAGTAATATATCTTATATAATAGAATACAATAATTATATAATACAAAAGAATAATAGTAACTCATAAGTACTTTTAAATTCGCAAAGTTTAATATTTTCCTTATAGCAGTAAAGATGACGAATGTTAATGCATATCTCTTTTCAACCTAAAAGTCTTAAAATTAGTTTTGAGAAGAAAATGATACAAATTCCAATTATTGAGTATTTTAATGATAATACTTACTAAAAGCCATGAATCAGTGGGATATTAATTGACTTGTTTCAATTAACAGATATAGTCCTGGATGCACTCACCAGTCTATGCCAGGATATGTGGGGGACACCTGTCTGGCCAACAAATTGGAAGAGGTCCATATTTGTTCCCATTTCCAAGAAAAGTGATCCAAAGAATGTAGATCATACCATATTATTAAGATCACATGTAAGCAAAATACTGCTGAAGATCATTCAAAAACAGAACAGTACATAGATACAGCACTTCCAGAAGCTCAAACAAGATTTAGAAGAGGCCGTGGCTCCTGTGATATCATTGCTGATGTCAGATAAATCCTGCCTGAAAGTAAAGAATATCAGAAGAATGTCTATTTATGTTTATTGACTATGCAAAGGCATTTGACTGTGTGGATCATAACAACCATGGCTAACATTGAGGAGAATGGGAATCCCAGAGCACTTAATTGTGCCCAGGTGAAACCTACACCTAATCAGGAGGCTTTTGAAAGATCACAGCAAGGGAACACTGTTGTTGTTGTTGTTGTTAATTTCCATTGAGCGTCCTGTGACCCATAGCGACCCTATGTACAACAGCTCTGAACCCTGCCCTGTCCTGAGCCAGTCTCATTAATTCCAACTCACGAATCCCCATTGTCCCAGTTACGATACCAGTTCATCTCATCCAAGTTCTTCCTTTCTGTGCTGTCACTCCACCCTTCCAGGCATGATATCCTTCTCCAAGGATCGGTCTCTCTTGGCTACATACCCAACGTATATAAAACAGAACTTTAAAACCCTACCTTCAAGGAGAAACTTGGTTTCACCCTCTCTAAGACAGACTATTTGTTTTCTTGGCAGTCCATGGTTAGTTCAAGACTCTTCTCCAGCATCATAGTCTGAAGGCATTGATTCTTCTTCTATCATGCATAGCAAGTAACTGTGAAGACCATGATCTGGATCAGGTGCACCTTAGTCTCTAGACTGACATCTTTGCTTTTCAGTACTCTGGAGAGGTCCCTGAGAGCAGATTTTCCCAGTGCAATTTGTCATTTGCCTTCCTGACTGCTGGTGCTAAGAGTGTTGATTGTGGAGCTGAGCAAGCTGTAATTGTTAACAATCACAATCTCTTCTCTATCTATCATGGTGCTGCTAATAGGCCCAGTGGTGAGAATCCTTGTCTTCTTGATGTTAAGTTTCAACCCATATTAAAGACAACAGTACTTGACCTTCTGCAGCAAGTGCAGAAAGAAGTCCTCTTCAGTTTCAGCAAGCAGAATTGTGTCATCTGCATAATGTAGGTTGTTGATGAGTCTTCCTAAAATCCTGATGCCACATTCCCCCTCATAAAGCCCTGCTTCCTGAATGATATCTGGTCAGTATAGAGATTGAACAGGTATGGAGACAGGATGCATGCCTGACACACTCCTTTCCTGAGTTTGAAACTTTCAGTGTTTCCCTGCTCTTTTCTGTGGACTGCTTCTTGGTCCAAGAATGCTTTTCACATAAGCATAATCAAGTGTTCTGGGATTCACATTTTCCTCCAGGTTGGCTACAATTTGTTGTGATACACACAATCATATGACTTTTCATAGTCAATGAAATACAGATAGACATTCCTCTGATACTCTCGGCCAAGATCCATCTGATATTGACAATAACGTCTCTAGTGCCACGACTTTTTCTAAACCCAGATTGTATTTCTGGCAGTTCTCTGTCAATGTATTACTCCAGTCATTTCTGGATAATCTTTAGCAGTATTTTGCTTGTGTGTCATAGTAGTGATAGTGTTCAATAATTTCCACATTCTCTCAAGTCACTTTTTTTTTTGGAATGGGAATAAATATGGATCTCTTCCAGTCAGTTGGACATAGTTTAAAATTAGGAAGAGTATGTGTCAAAATTCTATACTCTCTCCATTTCTATTCACCATGTATTGTGAGCAAATTATCCAAGAAGACTTTATGAAGAGAAATGTGTCATTAGGATCTGAGGGAGATTCATCAATAATTTGTGTGAAGCAGATGACACAATCTTGCTTGCTGAGAGTGAGGATGACATGAAGCTCTTGTTTTAGAAGATTAAAGAATATAGTCTTCAATATGGACTTCATCTCAGTGTCAAGAAGACAAAGATTCTTACCCCTGGACCGATAGGCAACATCAAGATAGATGGAGAAAAGATTGAAACCATCAACAACTTCATTGTACTTGCATCTACAGTCAACACCCTTGATTCAAGAAATCAGGAGATGTACTGCACTGGGAAAGTCTATAATTAGGGATCTCTCCAAATTATTGAGGAGTAATGATATCAGTTTGAAGACTAAGGTGCATCTGATTCAGGCCATGGTTTTCCAATCACTTGTTGGACAATGAATAAAGGGTGACAGAAGAATTGATGTCTTTGAGCTGTGGTGTTGGAGAAGAGCACTTACCACCCCATGTATGGCCAAAAGAACAAACAAATATATCTTGAAAAAGGTGCGGCTACAGTGCTCTTTAGAGATAAAGATGATGAGGCTTCATCTCATATACTTTGGCCATGTTGCTAGGAGGGGCTATTCCTTTGGAAGGGACATGATTCTTGGAAAGGTGGAGAGTCAGTGAAGGGGAGGAAGACTGTTGACCAGATGGATTGCCAACGTGACTGTTGCAATGGCCTCTAGTGTGTCAGGAGCTGTGAGGATTGCACAGACCAGGAAGGGTTTAGTTCTGTCGTTCATACAGTTGCTATAGATCATACTCAACTCAAAGGCACCATATAACAACAACAAGGCATATTGCAATGCGAAAGATCTGCTCTCGGGGACCTCTCCAAAGTGCTAAAAAGCAATGATGTCAATTTGAATAGTAAGGTATATCGATCCAAATAATAATTTGTTTTCAATTACTTGCTATGATAGTTAAGCAGTGAATAAGGATGACAGAAGAATCAATTTCTTTTAATTGTGGCATCAGAAAAGAGTGACGGATATCCCATAGACATCAAAAGGACAAACAAATATATCTTGGAAAAAGTGTAGCATAGGATGGTCTTTGGACGCAAGAAGAACGAAACTTCATCTGAGACACACTGGGCATATTGTTAGGAGGGGCTAAAGACAGCACACTTGGAAAGTGGAGGGTCAGGGGAAGAGGGGAAGACCTTCCACAAGATGGATTGACACAGTGACTGTAATGGTGCGCTCAAATATGTTAGCTTGTCAGGATGGTACACGACAGGGCAGTGTTCAGATCTCATTGCTCATAGAGTTGCTATGAATCATGGTAAACAGCATTTAGCAACAAAAACAGTTGCTTATTGTTCTAATATGTACAAAGATAGTATCTCCCACTCTCTTTCCAAAGATGTTTTTAAGAGTGATCTATTAGTTAGTGATCTATTAGCTAGTGGCATCAGTACCCGTACGTAATATGATTGGAATCCTGGCTGCAGACACACACGATGATCAAGATGATGCAGAGATGAAAGAAAAAAAACAACACTATCACAGGTTTGACCTATCTTTATAGGTTCTCATTTTTCAAAGAAGGAGATATATGGAATGGAGGAAAGAACACTGTGATTATTTCCTGACAAGCTGATATAATGTAATTGTTTGTAAGTATCATTTTTCAGAGATGGTGCTTTCACTCTCAACACACACTCTTTCCTTGTAAGGATGTATGTAAGAGTCCTACGCATTACAATTCTACATTATAAAATGGAGAATACAGATTACAGAGGGCTAGTGTCCAAGAGCAAAGCAGATGGTGGTAGATGGAATGATAGTCGAGAAGATCACTTAGGGTCAAGCAGATCAGGGCTTTAATCATGGCTCAGGCTTTTACTAAAGTGTGAGGGGAAATTTAATCTGAGTCTAAGTTTTCTACACAGTAAATTAAGGACTGTAACATCTATCTTGAAGTTCAATCAGCAGCACAATAACAACAATAACATCTATCTTGAGCATTGTTTTGAGAACGAAATCTAAAGAGTTTTGGGTGGAGCAGACACCTGATAAATGTAACTTTCTAATGATATTTTCTCCAAATTTTAAAACATTTGTTCTATTAAATAACTAATCACTATTGTGATCATATGAGCTAACTCTATTTTTAAAATGTAAAGATAAATGCACCAAGCTGAGACAGTAAGGTCTAGAATTAAACAAAAATTCAGCTACTGCCTCTGAAGTACTTAACTATTTGGGGGCTCAGTGTTCTAGTTGTTGTCGTTGTTGTGTACCAGTGAGGTGGACACTAACCCAAAGCTGACACTCCAGCAGGTTTTCAGAGGCAGTAATTGCACAGGAGGAAACTGGCCATCTGTTTCCTGCAAAGGAGCTGGAGGATTCGAATTGTGTGGCTTTGGGATTGCAGCACACTTTCTTACCACTAGACCACCAGAGTGCCAGTGTTCTCACAACAAAGTGGGAATATGTCTTACTTTGTCTAGTGGTTGCCGAATGTGGTAGCAGGGATTGGATGTCATCTATGGGAAGCATTTGTTTGTTGCACATCTAAACATGTTGAGGGAAACATATTTTGTTCAGACTGCCCTTAGTGAAGGCTTATAAGTCATTTTATGTACTTAATATTTATTTTTTCATTCCAACCTGATAAGGGTTATAGCAGAAGTTTTGATAACCAGTAAGCTGATTCTGCTGTGGTAACTGGGGTAGAAAGTCTATCTCAGCCATTGACTGTGTCACTTGGATAAAAAGTCTAGATCTGAATATTGTTCATCTTCAAATGGGTCTGCAATAAATAATTTGCAAGGTTCTTTGTCGTTATAATGGTTTATTATTCTAGAGTCTTTTTACAACAGAAAAATCCTCATAGCTTTAGAGGTTATTCCACTTCTCTATAGTTTAATTTCCACATTCTCTCAATTGTATTGCCTTATTAATTGCAAAAGGGGAACATTTCCATCACTTTGCAAATAAACTAATATCTATTCTGGCCTAGTGGTATTCCAAGATATTAATGCATCAGACTTCAAAACAGTTTGAATTGTTCTTGAATGCAGAAATTTGGTATTGTTGTGGGTAGTAATAATGAAGATAATGATGATTCATTTTCAAGGCTTTGTGTGCCTCCAGGCCCCTGGTCATTGCATATGATAAAAAATGACAAAATTAAAAATAAGATTAAGGTTTAATAGTTAAAAAATACATTCTAGGAGAAAAACACATTTTTGATAGTCATCCCTACACTGCACAATGAGCACTTAAAAAGAAATAAGGAAAAATGTTAAACAAAGATTCATTAAACAACAGATTTTTAATAATTATGAACTAGGAAAAAAAGAAAATGAACTTGACTACATCATAGAAGGTTTTCAGGCTCTACTCTGCCTACACGCTCTGAACTAGTAAGTCTTGGTTTCAAGCTTTTATTTAGAAGTAAGCTTTCAGGGAGGCTTCTAAATAAATAGATGAATGCTATGAGCATGTGTATGCTTGTCCCTTTTCAATGAGTTTGATCTTTTTCTATTCTTGACCTATGCTTCAATTTAGATAGAGAGATAGATGATAGATAGATAGATAGATAGATAGATAGATAGATAGATAGATAGATAACGATTACCTACTGTGTACTTTTCCCCAGAATGTTAAGAATAAAATCTAAATTCCTCACCATGGTTAGTTCTCTGACTTACCTCCAGCCTCACCCTTTGTACACACTGCTCTAACCACTTTGGAATCTTTTAGTTAGTTGAATACAGATTTGTCCTTGCCTGAGGGCTTTGCATATGCTTTCTTTCTTTCTGGAGCATGTGCCCTCTTTCAGACTCCAGTCCCCACAACAAATTCTTCACCTGGCTGATTTTGTCCACTTCAAATTTTAAATTCTACTTCCCTCCAGCCCCAACCCCAACCCCACCTAAGAATTCTTTCCAAAAGAATTTCCAATGGAAAAGTATAATAGGTTTACTCTACTCATTATCTTGCATAAAAAGCTCTTTCATGGGCCACAATTTAGTAACTTTGTAATTATTTGCTTGCTTATTTAATGTCTGATTCCCTTCACTTACTCAATCACTTCCCTTGAGTTGGGAACAGTATGCTAGCCGACTTTGACTTTAAGAGGTTGTAAATCATCTGGGAGGAGATTGGCCATCTGTCTCCCTTGGAGCAGCTTTTGGATTCAAACCTTTGGGATGAGACTATAAATTCTATAAGGAAGCACAAAGTTGCTTCTATATTGCCATCATTATGCACTGTTAAATTATTAATGATTATACTGTGGTGGAGCCTGTAGATACTGTTGGCTTCCAACTCATGGTGACCCCATTTCAATGGAACCAAAATGTTAATTGGTTTCTCACCATCCTTTGATAGGTTGTGAACAGGGTAAGAATTTGGTTACTGAATAGATTTCCTCTAAAATTCATGTCCACTTGTAACCTCAGAAGGTAATTCTATTTGGAAATAGAAAGTTGAGGAAGTATTTAGTTAAGGATCTTGAAATGAAATAATCTGGGATTTTGGATAAAGTCTATATTTAATAATTAGTATCTTTGTAAGAGAAAGAAGAGAGAAGATTAGAATCCAGAGATACATAGAAAAGGCAGCCGGGTGAAAATGTTAATGGATAAAAGACTGGAGTTAGGTTATTAAAAACAGAAATCCCTGGCACTGCCAGGAGCAGGAAGAGACTTGAGAAGATTCTCCCCTCAAGCTAGCAGGGGAATTGTGACTCTGCTGACAATTCACTTCCCACTCTGTTGGTCCTTATCGAGCTGTGCTGCTCAGCCAAAGACCACACCTCTCCGCTGCTTTGAATCCACTAGCATATCAGAGGGAGAAAGATGGATAAGTTGTCTTCCATATTATTTACAACCTCAGATGCTAAAGGAAGGTCACCTATGCGACAGTTCTGATTCTGACAGCAATGAGTGAGTTTTAGAGCCTCCAAAACTATGATAGACTACATTTCTGTTGTTTAAAATCAAATTAGGGGCAATTTGTTACAGTAATATCAGATTATGGGAATAGAGTAACATAGAGTTTAACAACTATATTCAAATCTTATCTCTATAATTTACCTATTGTATTACTTTGGGTAAATGGCTTTATCACTCGGCTTTATCATATAGAAAATCAAGAAATATTATTATTCCAGGGTTAGAATTACATGAACTGAGCATTTAAAAGATGTTTTATTTTTAGAGTACTTTAATAATTTTGAGTATAGTTCCCAGCAAGAAACACATTTATTTTAAAATACTCAAGTAAATACAAATCCACAGGTGGTGGGTTGATTCTGGCTTATAAACTTCCATTGGTTTCTAAGGTGGTAAATGTTTATCAGAAGAGACTATCTTTCTCTTACCAAGTGGCTGGTGAACTCAAACTGCTGACTGTATGGTTAGCAGGTATGACACGTTACACACTATAGTCCTAGGGTTCCATACGTATCATAAAAATATGTGATGCATGATTGATTTCAAATTGTTCTTTTCCATTTGTTTCTATTCCACACACACACACACAAATGTCAATAGTGCTCCTTGAAACTGACTTCATGGCCTGTAAACAGCACTGTGGAAAACACTGATCCTCTACATTTGGATAGTCTTCCTTTCCCTTCTTTGCAATTACTGACCCCAGCAGCGTCCTACACTTAGCATACCATTACTAATTACTCTTCCTTCAAATTCCACTTTTATTTCTCTCCTTGGTACATGGGGTTCGTAATACGTGTCCAACCTCAAGATTGCTAGCTTGACTCTACTCAGACACAACACAGAATAAAGGCTTGGTAATATGCTTCCAAGAAGACAATAGCCATGAAAAGCTAATGGGACAATTATATCCAGTTATACACAAGGTTATAACAGGGCAGAATTAACAGCAATAAGAGACTTTTTGGCTTTCTTGTTGAGTTTCTTGTTAATATATAATTTCTTGATGGCCCAGAAGACATGGTAATAAAATTGTTATTAACTTTCTTTGCCGCTCCTACAGGACACTTAGTTCCCAAGCATGATCTCCTATTTATCAAGTAGGAACATGAGCTTCTTGATGCTAGGAAATGAGCTTTATTTATCTGCATTTCCTCCCCAAATTATTTGTCCATAGGAGGCACAGAACATACATTAATTTCTTGTTCTAGAGAAAACATAAAGGTCTGAGGAAAATCTTGAAAAACAGCTCTTTCAGTTTTAATCTCTATTCCTGTGCCTCAGTTTCTCCTTTTCTATATGTCACTATTCCTAAAGGTTTTCAAAAGGCAGACTTACTATGTCCTTGTGTTTGGGGCAAGGAACACTGGTTGTATGGTATATACTGTGTGGAGTTTCTCAAGTCCTGTTCCACAGGAAAATATGGACGGTGTCCTTCCTTAAAGATATACAGCCTCAGAAACTCAGAAAGGGTCACCAACCATGAGTTGAGCTCAACTCAATAACAGTGGATTTGTTTTGCTTGTAGGATATCTGGGGTACAGAGATTTAGGTCATTAATTTTTTTGCACACAGTAACTTAAGCTTCTTCTAGGTGGTAGGATGGGAGTCTAAGGAAATAACATAAGTTTGAGAGGGATGAAAAGGTTTTTTAGTATTTATGTATAGCTAAAATAAGCACAAATTTCCTAAATTGGCCTCTTCAGAATACTAAATGACATAAAGGCAACATAAAAGAAATCACTAGGGCAAGCAATTAATTTTAAATTATTCAAGTTTAGTTCGTCTTTTATCAGGCCCTGAAAAACTTTTCTCTGATGGAAATGACCCGTGGCAACAGTGACATTCTGACACCATGCATGATGCACAATCCCGGAAAGCCTGAATTCCATGTCACAATGGTTCTGTTCAGAGAGCTGGTTTCGTCATGCCAGTGAGCTCAATTAAGCTACTCAAGTTTCTAATGGTCTTCTGTCCACTTTTGAAATCATCATAAAGAATATTAAGTCAACCAAATAAATTTGCTTCTATGTGATTTGTAGGCCAATCAAAGGCATTCTATCAAAATGTATGAGGAAAATGAAATTTTTGTGGCATTTAATGTCTCTGGGTACTACATTTATACACACACACACATACATATATGATTACTCTGCTGTTTTCTGAATATTCCATTATATATATAATATTTTTATTAGTTCTCTGTGAACACTACAGTAAACTAGGTCTTAAAAGTGAACCTTAGGTTATTTGTTTCTTATTGCTTTGGATTGGAATATAGAGGAAAGAGAAAAGCCCTAGCATCTAAACATAGGCCAACCTTCAGCCCGGACTGCTGATGGCCTAAAGATGGCCAAACCTGGTGGTTAGTTTGGTTATAGAAACTGTTTTCCTATCCTGGGCCTCAGTTTACTTATTTTTAAAATCAGATCACTGAGATTCATGTTGTTCACATACTTTCTGACTATAATGCTTAAGATCTTAAATCTAATTCCCTTCATTTTAAATCTTAAAAATGGTAAATGTATTTCTAAAATTGTTTGATGTACTTAAATGTTATTCAACATGATGAGAGTGCAATTTTCTGGGTCTAAATTTTATCATTCTCATTTTGCCTCAGAGGCCAAGTTTTATGAGAGCCTTAATTTGCATCACCAGAAACTGATTTAATAAAAGCGGAGGGACCCCCTTCTGAAAAGAAATGAAAAGTAGTAGTAGGGGACCACACACAATTTTGGGTGTTAAACAAAACAATACAAATAAAAACTCTCCAGAAAACTAAATCTGAGTCCTAAAGAATCCTGTGCCATTGGTCCCTGCTTTCCATGCACTGAAAGCTGAATCCTCCAATGACAACTTATGCCCGTGGCCTCTTTCTCATTTCCTTGAAGAGCAACCCACTCTCTGACCAACTGAGGTGACACACCATCACCGATCCTAGAGTCATGTCCTCATTGGAGGAAGTGAGGCTGTAAAATGTAAGATAAACAACTTAAATGGAAAACTACTGAAACCAAAAGAATGTGGGTGAATGACACTTTTCATTACTGGTTGGGAGAAAGAAGTGTAAAGTCAGTGATGAGAAATACTGGGAGATTGATGCATAATGTGATATGATGAAGAGCTTTATCACTGACAAATTCCTTTATAATTGTCTTCCTGTTTGTCAAAAACTTTCATTTAGTCCTTCTGCACAACAAATGTTCTCTTTGACAGAATGAATTTTAGAGTTGTGACTTTTTTTGGAGTTCTGTAGAGATGACAATGATTTCTTTTTGTCTTTCACTTTGTCATGCAGTAGAGTAGAAAGATGAGTAAGAAATAGTCCCTGTTCAGTGAGATCTTGCTGTTCCAATTATGAGAAGAATAGCAATAACCGTTATTCTCTCATTGAGGAACTCTGCTGCCATAGTCAGCAGTGAGCTCCTCGGTTAACCCAAAGGTGGTACCTCTCGTGGTTCAAATCCACCAGTAGCTCAGCAAGAAATCCAACGGAGGGTCAGACAGGGATCAATTCCAACTTCAGAGCGATGAGAGTGAGAGAGAAACTCACTCACGTTACACAGACACTGCGCTCAGAAGACAACATATACAAGTTGCCAAAGCTTCTACTATGGAAGGATCTTGCCCTGTGCATGATTCGTCTTCCAAAAACTAATCTAACAAGACCCTAAGCAATAGCATTTAGACAATTCCATAATTGTCTATAGTCAACACACAAAGCCTACATACAGTTAACACTGAAATACTGCATGAGACTAAAGTCAAGATGGCAGAAAAGTATCTGAATCACCTTTAGCTTTCTCCGTTGTTAAGGGATTGTGGCCTTGTGAAAACCATGATGCAGTGTACCCACATCCAGCATTCCAACAATGACTCAAGGAAATGAATGTCTGGCATATTTATACTGAATTATTTTAAGACTCTCTAGCTGAAGACCTTACAACACATTGAACTGCAAAACTTAGGGAGACATTATACACTTCTGGACTGAATTACTAAAATGTACATTTTTATCTCAAATTTTAAAAAATAAGCACGTACACAAAAGCAGAAAACAAAGTAACAACAACAAAACAACCAGACCAGATTGACTTTCCTTGTCGTATTTCACAACCTTTGCACGCAGCGTTTAAAATGCTTTTCTTTATACCCCCACCAACTCTAAGCTTCTATTTTCTTTACTCTGGGCGTCTGAATCTTTTATATGCTTGGGTTCTATTCACTGCCTGTTATTCAGACTTTGAAATCCCAAATGTTAATTGTTCTTCCAAGTACATTGACAAAACAGCAGCTAAATAAGGGTAGACCAGACTGTGGTAGACTCTGACATGCATTTATGGAACAATGGGACTCTGAGAGACAGCCTTGTAGCTCAGAGGAAGACATAAGATGAGCTATTTTGACTGCTTCGGAGCAGAATGGGGAACACACGCACGCAGGGGAATTATGCATTTTGCTTAGTTTTACCCAAAGTCCTCAAGGCAACAGAATCTGTGATGTCATCATGAACTCTCCCTTTCCTTCCATTTCCATTGTCACAAAGGCGAAAAGCTACTAATGACATCACAAAAGAGAATGGAATCTTCAATCAGCTTTGATGGGAAAAACAACAATCCTTCCTGATAGTGTCTGTCTGTCTGCTGGTACACAGTGGATGACACCCTCCCTAAAGGAATTTAAACCAGCTAAAGAAAGGGTAGGTTGGATAAGAAGGACACACTGAATATAGAGCCCAACTTTTTTAAAAGAAAGAAATCACTTAAGCTTGTATATCTTTTCAAGGACATTCATATCTTAGCTCATGCTCAATGTTTCTACCTCTTTTTGGGGGAGTGGGAGGTGTTGGTCACACAGGGAGGCACAGGAAGCGTCCACTTACAGGAATGCAGTGCAGCTCAATCTTTTGTTTTTTAAGGTGCAGTGATTTCCGTCTCTAAATGCAACTCCAGGCAGTCTGAAAAGAAACAGGTTAAAATCTCTTTCAGTTATAATTGGTATTTCAGATTTAATTAAAAATTAAACTTTCATAATGTTTCACCATCCAAAGCAATGCATTATCAGTCAAGCGTGGCTTTTTTTTTCTGTAAAGAGGAAAAAAACCCTTCTTCCCAGAGTAGTTTTTTAATGAAACGAAAAGGATCTAAAGAGGGGAAAAAGCAATTCTGAAAAACAAAATATGCCTCCATGTTATGAACTTCATAATCATAAAACCGGAAACACAGTGCCTCTGAATTTTAGCTATATTCTGATTTTTAAATAACTCTCAAGTAATACTTCTGGAGCCTAAAGATCACATATTATGTTAATTTCATGGACTAAAGAAGAACATCTATGCATGTGACTTTACACATTAAAGAAAAATCATGACTTGAAGTAGAACTGATGTGTGTGTGGCAGGGAGAAGATCTACTTTCAAATAGTGAATTGATGGTGGGCAGATGGTAAAGTCCAGGTAAAGAAAAAAAATATTTAACAAATAGTGCCTCATCTCACAAGATATTGTAAAAATTGTTTCATACACCCAGTTTGATGTAGAACCATATCATAAAGGTTTGAACCAGACCTCCTGGCTTAAATAATTGTAGCATTCATGTTTATTTTTTAATACATGTAATAGTTGGATTAAGAATTCAATCATTAACATTTCTAGGTATGTGATAAATATTGGGGCTTAAAACATTTCCTTCTTTCCAATTCTGCTTTCTTCATAACAACACCATCAAGAAATAACAGGGTTTGGTTTTGGTTTTTTTTAAAATAGATCAAGACTGTAATTGGTCACGTCACCCCTATTTTTAGCTTCAAATAACTGACATGATAAGATTTTAAAAAGCATAGGTTTTTGTGTCAAACAAAAGTATTATCCTCCTTTTACTTTAGGATACAGAAATACATTTTTTTATGTATTTGTAGTACTACACGTGCTATGTTTATGCCCAGCGTCATATTATGACATTGTAATATCTTAATATCTTCACATTGGACAGCATGATCATAAATAACCCCTGAGACGACATTTCTTATTAGAAGATACATCTTGTTCTCACTTGTGAATTGTTTCCTTTGAAAAGTATGGAGGAATATTTTGGATATTACGTCTATTTTGTGTTCAGAGATTTTAAAATGCAGTCTTACTCAGATTCACACTAAATTCACCCCATGAATGGGATTAGATATTAAAAATTCACTGGCATTGACTAGCTCAACTTTTCCCCTGTTTGAATTAGACTAAAAATGCACCAGTGTTATGACAGAAATGATGGAGGTGTCACCAGGGACAAATGAATGAGAGGAGGGGAGGGCACATATTTCCTTATAAGGCAACAAAACATTCATAAGAGAAACTGACAAAAATAACCCGCGCTTAGAAATCATATGGAATAACAATAATCCCCAGTAAATGATTCAGATATATAAAAATTGCCCACCTCTAGACAAATCTCCATCACCAGTCAGTATTGTTCCACTCACCAGTCAAACATGGTTAGTAAATCAGATCCACTGTTTAGTTTAGAAAAGACAAGGTGATGGGACCTAGGCTGCATATTTGCATATAAACTATTTAACTGACAACTAGCAGTTCAAATTAATCAGTCAGAATTCCTTTTCCACAGTTCACCAGATGTTGACTGAATCGAACTATCAGTCAAGGTAATAGAGTCAGTTTCTGGGTAGACAGTCTACTAAAACGCACCCTCCTTCTCTCCTCATGTCAATCTTTCTCCACTTTGGACTTTTCTCTCCTTTTCATTTCTGCCCATTTATTCCCTACTTTCTCTTTATTCCTTATTTCTTCTTTCCTCTTTTTCTTTCCCTTGGTGAGGGTAATGAAGCTCAAAAATAACATCTTGTCATCCTGTTGGGGAAAACTTGGTCACAACTACCCTTCCAGATGACAAACTCATTCTTAAATGTCTGTTGCCCAATCCAAAGAAAACAGAGCAATTGAGAAAATAGAGACACAACATCTCTTACCTCTACCAACACCACCACTTTGAATTCTTAGGCTGCATTCATCACAAAGAAGACTGGAGTTTATTTACATTATAGCTAACCTCAAAATAGGACCACAAATAAGACTAATAACAGGACTATTTTGTGGCACTCAGGCAAACGGCTGGGCAAAACAGATGGGTCTTACTTTGCGCCAGGACTCAAAAAAATACAGTCGCCAACTCACTGTTGGCGACTACATATCTTGGCCCAAAGTTGGACCTGGAAGTGGGACCAGTTGTCTTTGATATGAATACTGCTCTCCTTCATATCTGCCTTATAAGCAAATCATTAACGCTGTCATTATGTAATTGGGTTTAGAAACTACTTGGAAAAATAGTCAACAAGAAATGAAATGTTCTGAAAGTATGTTTGATGAAAGTATGGCATAGAAATTAAGGAATAGGTCCTTATTTTTTGTACTATTGTCTACTTCTGTTGTTTTCTTTCTTTCTTTCTTGTATGCTCAGCACTGTCCCTTGGAAGTACAGTTAAGCTGGCAGAACTTCAGATTCTGTATCATCAATAAGACTAGTTTGCTGTTGATATGTCAGGCTCTAAAATCTGCTTTAAAATGTTTCAATCCTTCAGAACAACTTCAATTATTATTAAAATTGGCCAGGGGTGTTAGGACTTTTTTAACCAGGATAAAGCTAAGTAAACTTTCTAGATTAAAGGAAAGGCTCACTGATGTACTGAGAAGCAGCTCTACAATCAGTGCAAATCACAAAAATGCTTCTCTTGGCAGAGATCTTTTAGCCAGAGCTGCACATTGTACACTAGTGAAGATTTCTCAGTGGCTTTCCAGAGAAGTAACACATACATTATGATTCAGAAACTTATCCGGTAAGTCACAAGGCCAGATAAATAAAGCCCTAGACAATGGAAAAACAAAGAGGACACCATTCTAACCAAAACAGAAGTGAGTAGGATGATGACCAGTTTTTATATTGACTGACTGCAACTGAAGGAATCTGGTGGTGCAGTACTTAAAGTGTTTCACTGCTAACTAAAAAGTTGGCGATTCCACCTCCTGGTCCCTAATCCATGGTAGGAAGACGTGGTAACCTACTAATAAAGATTAAAGCCTCCAGGACCCTGTGGGACAGCTTTATTCTGTCCTGCAGAGTGGCTAAGAACCTGAAAGGACATGGAGGTAACAGGTCAAAAACATATGCTACATCTGACCACATTCATAATTTTTTTTAAATTAATTTCAATGAACATCTACAGAGATTCTGAATTTCCATGCATTCATTGTTGCACTTTTCTCCCCGCCCACCCCACCCCTACCGCCAGTTCGCTCTTCTTGAAAAGCAAAACTCCTTCATTGGTATACAATACCCCCGCATATCCCCACCCCCACTCCCACCCCGAGTATACTCCACTCTGCAACCCTCATTCCAGACTCTTATGATAATCATAATGCCCTAAATATATTGTTGTTGTTGTTGTTGTTGTTATGTGCCGTCGAGTCGCCTGCGACTCATAGCGACCCTATGTACCACAGCCCTAAACTCCTCTCCGTCCTGTGCCAATCGCACCGTCTCTGACACTCCCATCCCAATTATCCCAGTCACTGAATCAATCCACCTCATAGAGGGCCTTCCTCTCCTGCGCTGTCCCTCCACCCTCCCAAGCATGATGTCCCTCTCCAAGGACCGGTCTCTCCTCACAACATGTCCAAAGTATGTTAGACGGAGCCTCAGAATCCTTGCCTCCAAGGAGCCACCCGGTTTAACCCTTTCCAGGACAAATCTGTTTGTTTTCCTATGGTATTCTCAATACTCTTTTCCAGCACCACATCTCAAAGGCATCAATTCTCCTTCTATCCTTCTTGGTCATTGTCCAACTCTCTGATGCATAACAAGTGATTGGGAAGACCAAAGCCTGTATCAGACGCATTACTTTTAAAAAATTCTCACGTAGATAAAGAGTCTTAGCTATCATCAAGTCAGTCGCAGATCTTTAAGGAAAGAACAATTAAGTAGGCCAGTGTAGGGACTTGATGATAAGACAGACATTTCTCCTCAAGGCTTCTCAACCATCCAGCCTCGAGTGTATCTTTCCTGTACTAACTTTATAAGAGCTCACTCATCCCTCAATGATTTAATGATCCGATACCGTTTAAGATTTTATTTATTTATTTATTTATTTTTTACAAATAGTCAAATTCTCCTACAACCAGGAGAGGATAAAATAGATGAATGGGACCTTCTAAGAATCAAATCCCTATGCATATTCAAAAACTTCTCCAAAAGAGTAAAAAGGGAATCTACAGACTGGGAAAAAGTATTTGACAATGATGTGTCTGATAAGGGACTTTTATCTAGAATTTATAGAATACTCGAGTGCCACAACAAGATAAAGGTAAATAATCTAATTGCAAAATGGGCACAGGATATGAACAGACACTTCATCAAAGAAGACATTCAGATGATGAATAAACACATGAAGAAGTGTTCAAAATCCCTAGCTCTAAGAGAGATGCAATCAAAATAACTATGAGATATCATCTCACCCGAGTAAGAATAGTAAAATTCAACTGAGCAGCAAGCAAACAACAAATTCTGGCGAGGTTGTGGAGAAACTGGGACCCTTATTCACTGTTGGTGGGAGTGTAAAATGGTGCAACCACTATGGAAGGCAGTATGGCGCTTTCTCAAAAAGCTGCAAATAGAAATACCCTTTGACCCAGCAATTCCACTACTGGGAATACACCCTAAAGAAACCAGGACTGCTATTCAAGCAGATATATGCATACCCATGTTTATTACGGCTTTGTTCACAATAGTAAAGAGTTGGAAATAATGCAAGTGCCCATCAATAAACAGATGGATAGAGAAGCTGTGGTATATTCACACAATGGAATATTATGCAGCATTGAAAAACAAGGAACTATTATACAAAATGGGTGACCCAGGAGGACATTATGCTAAGTGAAATATATCAGTCACAAAAGGACAAATACTGCATGGTGCCACTGTTGTAACAGGACTGACATCAGGGTGGGGGAACTTAAGAAGGAAGGGAATGGATAGTATATACTTCATTGAGGCATATGAGGGAGAGAACTGTTTGAAGGGAATATATGATTGGGTATTATTTTCATGACAGGATTCCAAAAGAGAAAATGTAAAGTGTACAGTGGAATTGGGGCGTGGGAGAGAGGAATTGTATAACAATGAATTTTTTTTTTTTCTTTTCAGGGAGAAAGGTGAACTCAGGGGTAGGGATGGGCAGGAAGAAAAATGTGCAACAATGAATGAATGGGGAAAAAAATTAAATGGGAAGAATACACTGTAATAAAAAAAAATAGTCTAATTCTGTCTGTGGTCAGCATACATAAACTAAACCGACTGTGGCTCGTTTGAATTGACTGCAATTCATGTTAATTCTCCATCAGATATCTGAGGCTTTTTCCCATGCCCCTGGTGGCTTTAAATAGCCCACCTTTAGCTTATCAATGCAATACAAAATGAAATTGCCAACAGGATTAGCATAGAAGTCAACATATACATTAAACATTCATGTACCCATCATTCAATGTTTTGTTTTTGCTTCTTTTTAAAAACTAATATGTCCTCACCCTGATTTTTTTTTACCCATCAGATCATTGTAAATATAAAATATCCTATAATTTCATTCATAAATACTTCAGTGTACATAACGAAAAGATGATGACCTTTTGAAAAATAAAAAATATCCAACATAAAAAAACCCATTTTCTTTTATATTAATTAATTAATAAAATATTTTAGGGGTGCTGGAAGCCTAGTGGTAAGAAGCCGTGCTGCAATGCCGAAGGCATGCAATTAGAATCTGCCAGTCACACAGACCTTATAAAGTTACAGATGCTCTTTTCCATTTCTAGTGTGTTGGGAGTTTCTACATGACCATGTTTTGGATTTTCTAAAATTCTTTTGTGCATCTACTGAGACGGTTCTAGTTCTTTATTCTATTAATATTATTCTATGACTTGACTCTTGGATATTAAGCTAACTGTATTTTTATGGCAAATTCCATCTAGTGACAGTGCAGAATACTTTTAGCTATTGCTGTATTTGGGTTTGTGAATACTTTGCTGAGAACTTTCATTGCAATATTTATGAAAAATACTGGGTTATTACTTTCCTTTATTTTGAAGTTATGGTAGCAGTAACCTCATAATGAGTTAAGAAGTATTCTTTACTTTTCTATTTCCTGCAAAAGTTTGTGAAATACTGGTATTTTTTTCTTTTAAAATACTGGACATCAATAAAGCATACACATAAGATCGTTTCCTTGTGGCAAGATTTTTGCCTGGAAATTCTCTTTGTTGTATTAGAGTTATTCGGAATTTTAAATTTTTTTTATTATCATTTTACTCTGACTTATTTACAAAGTTTGAATACATTGTTTTTCACAAAAGATCCTTTCCATGCTCTGCCGGGGAAGGAGGGACAATCTCCTCCTGTACCAGTCAGATCTAATTTGATGGTACACGCACACAAAAATAATAAAAGTTTAAAAAAAAAGATCCTTTCCATTTCCTTCACACCACCCACCCATCGAATTGTGCAGCCTTATGATAAACACCCTACCCCCCATCCCATCCTCACCCCTCTATTTCCACCTTCTCCTCCCTCCCACCTTGGATCTTCACACTCATTCTACAATAACGGTTTTATACAGTGTTTGTCCTTGTGGGGCTGAGTTAGTTCAGTCAGCAATTTAATGCTCTTTAGTTCCTTCCAAGTTAGGTATTAATGTATAAAATAATTGCTCCTGTGTGCTGCATAGTATTCCATTGTATGAATGTACAACTTTTCAACCCATTCATTTGTGGTTGTACATCTTAAGTCAGTTTAGGTCATTTGTTTATTCTCAGGAATTAGCCTATTTTATCTAAACTGCTTGTTGTTACAGTTAGGTGCCTTCTAGAAGATTATTACTCATAGAAACCCTGTGAGCAAAAAATCTGAGCCATGCCCTATTCTGTGCTATCCTCATCATCTCTGATATGCTTGAGCCCATTGTTAGACTCACTGCGTCAGTCTATCTGGTTGAGGGTCTTTCTCCACCTTTCTGAGCATGATGTCTTTTTCCAAGGACTGAGAATGAATTAGTTTTTAAAATTGCATTTGTTAATTATACTCCTTCTAATTTCTATGAGTATGGAAGTTAATCCCTCTTTTATCAGTCCTGGGTTTAGAAAACTTTTCTAATTATTCTTGGGAAGCCATGTTAGGTTGATCTTCCCTCCCCCTCTTCTCTTTTTGTTTTTTGTTTTATATTGGTTTGCTTACTAAATTTATATATATTGTGTTTCACACTACATTCACATTGTGTTTCATACAATCATACTTATTCATTTAGGTGGAACTTTTGAAAATACAGAGGTTTTGGTTTAAAAGATTTTTTAAATTCTTTTCCTGTTCTAATTTCACTGATTTCTGTTGTAATTTTTATTATTTTCTTTCTTCTGCTTACATATTTTATATCATATTTTTACTTGTATTATTACCTTGCCAGTCTCGTTTCTTTTTCTATGAGGCTTTGAGCTGCTGTCTGTTTTAATTTCCTTTCAGCCTGAAAGATTACCTTCATGTCTTGTAAGGTCAGCTTGTAAAAGTTGCCTCCATTTATCTAGGGATGCTTTTATTTTACTTTCATTTTTAAAACATAATGTTGCTGGATATAGAATTCTTAATTGATAGGTTATTTTCCCCTTCACTACTTTGAATATCCCACTATTTTCTCTCTTTATTTTTTATTAAAAGTTAACTATTCATTTTATTTCTGCATTGCTGTATCTGCTATTTCTATCTGACTGCATTCTAACTTTTCTCTTTCTCTTTGGCGTCTACAATTTGACTATAATGTGCAGATCCCTTGGTTTTATCCTACTTGGAGTTTGTGGAGACTTCTCCTTGTAGATTAATGTTATTTGTCAACTCTGAGATTGTCTGGGTCTATTTCTACAATTCTGGATATATTTTCAGTCTTTTTCTATTTCCCTTCCTTTTCTTCTTCCATTATATATGCAATATTATGTTATGGTGGTGTTGACGTCTTTTATAACTTAATTTTCTTTTCTTTCTGTTCTTCACATTGGATTATTTTTATTTCTTTACATTCATCTCATTGATCCTTTTTTTTTCTTCTAACTTCTGAACTGTTATATGAAACTTCTTGAGAAAATGGTTTAATTATGTTATTGTCATTTTCAATTCTAGAATTTTAATTTGCTTTAGAAATATGTTTTCTTTTATTGATACTTCCTATTTAATGAGCAATGACATTCATAGTTTTATTTAAGCACTTAACATTTTCCTTTAGTAATATGAATATATTATTGGCCTTCTAAATCTAATATTTTTACTCCTCTTCCTGAAACAGTTTCTATTAACTTTTAACACTATTTCCATTATTCTTGTTTCTTAACATGTCTCATACCTTTCCTTGAAATTTGGTATTATAAATGATACAACAGCTCTGAGTTTTTATTTTCCTCCTGGAGGTTGTTGTTGCTTTTAGTATTTGTTTAGTGACTTGTTGGGACAAATTTTGGGAAGTCCACCCCTCACTCACAATACTATTGCTTTATTTTTCAATGTAGGTCTGTGTTCATTTGAATTTTGTTTCTTCATTTGACTTCTTTTCATTTTAAGATTGGCTTTATAGGGAGTGCCCATTTATCAGCATAGCTCAGAAGTCAGAAAATCATCACTGGTTAGAAGTTGTTTTCAAACATATTGGACCAATAAATTTAATGCCCATCAATAATTAATCTGTGTATGGATAGAAAATCCAATTCCAAAATGGCTTGTCTCTGGAAATTCTATGAATGCTGAGAAATGATGAAAGTTATACAAGTGTTCAGGTCTTCCATTTAATAGTCTACTGCTCAATGGCACTTAACAACAACAACAACAACATGAACAGAAAATACCTTTAAAATTGAGACAGTTTAGCAATCTTCCTTGGTTCTTCCTGCTGGGCCCTCTCTCATCTCTGTGTGCATACAAGACTTAAGGTTGTGTGGCTATACTGAAATTTATCTGATCTTTCCTGTGTATGGTGTGCAGCCTTCCAGGCTTCCAAAGATATGTGAGAGTTTTTTCAAGGTCCACAATAACGATCTCCTTCTCTAACTACCCTTTTAAATCCCTGCCCAATTTATCAGTCTTTTTTATGTCCTAACCAGAATTATCACCTAAACTTTGCTATTATATTGTTGTTGTTGATTGCCTTCGAGTGACCCTATGAACAAGAGGCCTGAAGCCCCTCTACAACTATCAACATTTATCAAAGTTCATAGAGTTACCAGAGACAAGTTGTTTAGGAAGTGGATGTCACATCCCTATATGTTTGGCATGAAGATTGCTATTGTTCTTGTCAATACCTTAAGACACATTTTGCTCCATGTTTTGTTTCATAAGTCAACTCCTTCTAAAGTTGCCAGTTTTCATGCCTTTCCCTGCCTTAGTGGAACTATTATACCAATGGAACTGAGGCCCAGGGGTGTTACTGTTGTTACGTGCCGTTGATTTGTTGTAAATTCATAGCAACCCTATGCACAATGGCTCTGAACCTCTGAATCCTGAGCCAATCTCACTGTTTTCGAAAGACCTGCCCCTAGTATCCTAGTCATTGTGTCGATTCATCTCATCCAGGGTCTTCCTCTCCTGCGTTGCCCCTCCACTCTTCCACGCATGACGTCTTTCTCCAAGGACTGGTCCCTCCCAACAAAATGCCCAAATATTTGAGATGGAGCTTCAAAACCCATGTCTCTAAAGAGCAATTTGGTTTTACTCTCTCCATGACAGACCTGTTTCTCTCTTAGCAATCCTTGGTATGTTCAATACTCACGCACCACTGTTGAAAGGCATAAATTATTCTTCTATCCTCCTTAGTAATTGTTCAGCTCTATATGCATGACAAGTAATTGGGAAGACCATGGCCTGAATCAGGAGAACTTAGTCTCTAGACTGACATCTTTGCTCTTCAACACTCTGGAGAGATTTCTGACAGCAGGCTCTCCTAATCCAATTTGTCTTTTGATTTCCTGATTGCTGGTGCCAAGAGTATTGACTGTAGATCAGAGCAAGCTGAAATTATTAACAATCACAATCTCTTCATCTATCACAGTACTACCAGTTGGCCTAGTGTTTAAAATTTTTGTTTTCCTAATGTTGAGCTTGAATCCATATTGAAGACTTCAGTCTTCGACCTGCAACAAATGCGTCAAGTCCTCCTCAGTTTCAGCAAGTAAGGTCATGATGTCTACATATCACAAGCTGTTGATGAGTCTTCCTCCAATTCTGATTCCTCCTCATAAAAATCAGCCTCCTCAATGATCTGTTTTGCATATATATTGAAAAGGTATGGAGATAAAATGTATTCCTTTCCTGATTTAAACCACGCAGTGCTTCCTTGCTCTGTTCTGATGACTACTTCTTGATCCAAGTATAAGTTTTGCATGAGTACAATAAAGTGTTCTGGGATTCCCATTTTTCTCAAGGTCAGACAAACTTTTTTTGTTATCCATACCATTCACTCCCTTTGTGAAGTCAATAAAACCCAGACAGATGTTCCTCTGGTACTATTTGCTTTCAACCAAGTTCCATATGATACTGGCTGTGATGCCCCTGGTGTCACAGTCTCTTCTAAACCCAGCTTGTATTTCTGGTAGTTCTTTACAAATGTACTGTTCCAGTCGTTTTTGCATACTCTTCAGCAAGATTTTGCCTGCGTGTGATACTAGGAATGAGTGTTGCCCTATCTAAAATATCAGTGATTTCCACTTATTTCTGTTGTCCAGTCATCATAGTTAATATCTCTTTCAGTCTCAAAATTTTCAGTTTAGATGAGATAAGGTATGATCTCCTCTCTATAGTAAAGTAATTTTGGTGCCTTGGTGTGTAATGCCCTGGATTTTTAACTGTAAAACAAAGCATCTACCAGTTGCTTCTCAGGAGAAGAGTTGAGTATTCTCTTCTTGTAAAGACTGATAGCCTTGGTTCTGACTCATAGAGACCCTACCATGGATTTCTGAGGCTATAACTCCATAGGGAAGTAGACTACTCACTTTCTCCCATGATGCATCTGGTATACTAGAACTGATGATAGTATGGTTAGAAGAATGTCATATTAAACCACCAGAACTCAATTTTTCTTTATAATTAGCAAAAAAATTACAATATTCCTTTAGCAAACCATCATTGTCTAGTTATTATTTTTTAGAGAAAAATTAGAGGTTCAGATGCAGGTGAAGAATGTGCTTGGAGGTAAGGGGAGGTAGGAGTGCATAATGGTCAATGAATGAAAACTTCCAGGATGGTTACAAGAATGGGAAAAATCATCAACAATCTGCCATTAGAATGCATAAAAGTTTTGGGGAATAAGAATGCCTGTTAATCCTGAGGACCCTCAGTTAGGCAAGACAGGAGGACGAGAGTATGGTGGTAGCATTTACTCCCAGGACATAAAGACTTTTGGCTTACTTTACATAACTAAGAAGAATGATTTAATGGGAAAGGCTAGAACCATATTGGTTCTGAATGGGTTTATAAGAAATATAGGGCTTAATTAGGTTGGAATAAACTCATTACAAGCAATTGTGGATTACAGGTCATCTTGATTCATAAGAATATTATGAGATTTTTTCTGAAGAGGTACAAATATTTACTTAGGTCAAGTTAATTTTTATTTAAAAATTTTAAAAATGTTACTTATGCTCACTAAAAACATGCATCCTTTAAGCACACTGAAAGGGTACAATTCTCCGAGAAACTGACACAATTCTTAAAACTATAAAGCTTCCATATATAAATAGAAAGTGATATTCACTTGAAAAGTAATTTTTCCTTTACATGATGACTTACAATAAAATTCCCTTGAGAATAGACACTCCTAGAAGATTTAAATGATAAATATACTTACAAAACCACTCCTATCACCTAAAATGAAGTAAACATGTAGTATCTGCTTTGAGAAATATTGCAATTTTTTTTCGCTCAAAGAAACTTAAAAGATAGTAAAAAAGAAGCAAATATTGTACAACAGAAATTCAGAATAAAGAAAAGCATTAATTGTGAATATCATACTGAAGTTTCTGGATCAACATTAGCACTTCACATTTACAAAGTGTCAAAGAAATGAAAATACTGTCCAAATTTGATCTCACTAAAATGTCATAATAATTCACCTTTAACCCAGGAAATTCTAATAGTAAATATTACTGTTCCTATTTGCAACACAAGAAATCTAATCCATGAAATAAAACAGTGAATGGTCAAACTACTTAAGAACACAAGCAGCTCTAGTGATGGAGTATTTGATGAAATTTCATCACACTGCAATATGGGGATACCAGTTATGCACTATCCAGGTTACAATGTAAAGGGCAATTGTAACCTGTTGCTACCATTTGTTAGAGCATTACAGTTTAATAAGAATGTAGGTTTACAAGGTCTTGGTTTCTTTAGATGTGTATTATCCTAGATAAGCTCTTGGGCAGAGATCTCTGGTGGCCTAAACTCAAAAGCACATGGTTTGAATCCACAGGAGAAAGATGAGCAATCCCCCTTAGCTGGATTTACATCTTATGAAAATTTATTGGAGGGTCACGTGATTTCAACTTAGCACATAGCAATAACAACCTCTTAGTGGAAAATGGTGCACATTTTTCAGCTGTGCTTCTTAGTTAGATTTTAGTTTCTGTAAGACAATTTCAATCTTACCTCCAACTTCCTTACTAGTAGTTCTATCAATTAAAGAGCTATTTCAAGTATTTTATAGTTATACAATCTTTATTTTGCTGCTATGGAAATCAAAGAATGGCAGGCATATAAAGTGAAAAAAATAACATCAGGGAGGTATTTTCTCTTTAGAATGAATAACCATACAAATTCAAAATAGCAGTATATGACCAAGGATAAGGCCCAGAAAGAAAGAAAAAAAATGGAACAGAATATTTAATGGACATGAGAATCACAGTGAGGAAATAGGAAGAGTGTGGTTCTATTTTGAGTATTCTTAATTAATATTAATTCCTAGATTCATACATCATATATTCCATGTAGCAATTATTATTAGTGACATTGACAGACAACAATCAAACTACAAGCTGGGTTTAGAAGAGGTCATGGCACTAGAGACGCTATTGCCAATGTCAGATGGATCTTGGCAGAAAGCAAAGAGTACCTAAGGGGTATCTATCTGTGTTTCATTGATTTTGCAAAGGCAGTTGACTGTGTGAATCACAACAAATTGTGGCTAACCTTGAGAAGAATGGGAATACCAGATCATTTGATTGTGTTCATGTGAAACCTATACTTGGACTAGGAAGCAGTCGTCAGAACATAGCAAAGAAACACTGCATGGTTCAAATCAGAAAAGAAGTCTGTTAGGGATTCATCATGTCTTCATACTTTTTCAAACTATGTGCAGAACAGATCATAAAAAAGGCTGGTTTTTGTGAGGAAGGAAGTAGCATCAAGACTGGAGAAAGACTCATCAACAACATGCGAAATGCAGATGACACAACCTTACTTGATGAAACTGAGGAGGACCTCATGTGTTTGTGGCAGAATGTCAAGGACTGTAGTCTTCAATATGGACTGATGCTCAACATCAAGAAAACAAAAATTTTCACCACTGGGCCAGTTGGCAGCTCTTTGATCAACGGAGAAGATATTGAGGTTATTAATAATTAAAGCTTGCTTGGCTCCACAATCAACACTCTGACATCAGATTTCCCCAATGCAAGTCGTCTTTTGATTTATTGAATGCTCATGCCAAGAATGTAGATTTCAGAATATATCTAGCCCTAGTTGGCAAGTGTCCATCTCCAAGGACTGGTTTCTCCTAGCCACATGCTCAAAGTATGTGAGATAGATCATCATTTTCCCACAGAGCAGCTGGTGGCCTTGAACCACATGCCTTCAGGATTGCAGCACAGCTTCTTGCCAACTAGAGCTTGATATATTTTGAAATCTACATTTAAATGGTGTCCAGAGTGTAGCATTATCTCCCTGACTTATAGCTTGCAAGTCAGAAGATATTAAATGAGTAAAACATATTACGTCTATATTTAGGGGTCAAATGAAGTATCCCTATAAAACATTCTTTGCTTCTCTAGAAATTGAATACTGAACACAATTTATGTGGGTATGGAAGTGATTCATAGCTGATCTTCCAGTAGGTTTTCAGAAGCAGTAAATCACACAGGAGGAGATTGTCTATCATTCTTCCATGAAGGGACAACTGGATTAGAACTATCTGCCTCTGGGTTGTCAGTGCAGATCTTTGAGCACTAGACCACGAGATAATACACAATAAAATGATCCATTTACATACTGAAAGGCATCATACAAAGATTAAATGGGCGACTAGAATGCAAAAGTTGGGAACAGGGAAGAAGAATCAGTAGTTGGAAAACATGGACTTGGTGACAGAAATGAAGCTGGAGATAGAATGATTGAATTTTGCACAATCAATGACTTATTCATTGCA
>NW_006399782.1:20402824-20438380 GCF_000299155.1 Elephantulus edwardii | reverse complement strand
GGAGAGGGACATCATGCTGGGCAGAGTGGAGGGACAGCGCAGGAGGGGAAGACCCTCTATGAGGTGGATTGATTCAGTGACTGGGGTAATCAGGATGGATGTGTCAGAAGCAGTGAGATTGGCACATGATAGAGTAGGGTTTAGGGCTGTTGTACATGGGGGCGCAATGAGTCTCAAGCGACTCGACGGCACATAACACCAACAACAGTCTTCATATCAGCACGTTTTCTACAACTAATGGTTAGAATACAATTTGTAAGTGTGCTAAAAATTCTACATCCCTCAAAACCCAAACTCCTTGCCATCAAGTTACTTCTGACTCATAATGACCTTACAAAATAGAATAAGGTTTCCAAGCTGTGAATTGATGGAATTCTTGCTTTCTTATTGTTTTCTCATTTCCCTCAGTTTTATTTTTTAGTAAATAAAACATTATATATTGTTTTGCTTACAAAATTCACATACATCATGCTTCACACTATCCTTCATTCACATTGTTTTTCAAACAATAATTCTCATTCATTATATTTTATAAAATTAATCAATATTGAACTATGACCACCATTCCAATGTCTTTCCAGATCCCTGATGGATCTTTTTCCCATTTCCCTTGCCCATCCCTCCCCCCACCCATCAAGTAGTGTGAGCCTACTTCTTTTTTTTATTTTTGTAATTAGATTTGTGATCAGAAAGACTATATCACAAATAGGATGATGCGGCCTATTAGTCCAGTGGTAAGAATCTTTGTTTTGCTGACTTTGAGATGGCAATCCATATCGAAGGCTGTATTTCTGACCTTCTGCAATGAGTGCTTCAAGTCCTCTTCACTTTTCAGCTAACTAGGTAGTGTCACCTGCATAACACAGGTTGTTAATGAGTCTCTCGCCCATCCTGATGCCACATTCTTCTCATAGAGGACAGCTTCTTAAATAATTTGCTTAGCATACAAATTGAATAGGTATGGAAAGATAATGCAACCTTAACACAACCCCTTATTAATTTTAAAGCATGCAGTGGTCCCCTGCCCTGCTCACACAACAGCCTCCTGGTCCAGTTATAGGTTTTACATGAGGGCAATTATGTGCTTTGTGACTCCTGTTCTTCTCAATGTCAGCCATAACTTGCTATGATCCACAATCAGAAGTCTTTGCATAGTCCATAAAGCACAAAGAGACATTCTTCAGGTATTTTCTATTGTTAGCCAGGATTCATCTGACATTAGTAATGATATCCCTAGTGTCACGGCCTCTTCCAAATCCTGTTTGAACTTCTGGTAGTTTCCTAGCTATGTATTGTTCTAGCCATTCAGCAGTATTTTGCTTGCATATGGTAAAAATTATATTGTTTGATAGTTTGCACATTCTTTTGTATCACATTTCTTGGGAATGGGAACAAATATGGACCTTTTCCAATCTATTGGCCAGACAGCTGTCCTCCAAAACTCCTGGCATAGACTGGTGAGCACATTCAAAGCGGCATCTGATAACTGAAACAAGTCCATTCACATTCCATTGATTGTTGGGGCCTTATTTTTTGCCAATGCCTTCAACGTTGCTTCCACTTCCTTCATCATTACTATTGGCTCCTGTTAATATGAGACTTCCGGAAATATTTCAGTTCCATTTTGTTACAACAACTCTGTGTATTCCCTCCAACTTCTTCTGATGCGTTCTGGGGCATTCAATATATTGCTCAGAGCATCTTTCAATATTGTAACTCGCGGTTTACATTTGTTTTTCAGTTCTCTCTGCTTGAGAAATGCAAAGTGAGTTCTTCCCTTATTATTCTCCAATTCCAGCTCTGCTTTATCCTCTTGAGCTGCCCTTTGAAATCTTGTGTTCCATTCTTTAACTTTGGCATATTTTCCTTTTGGGTTTTTTTTGTTTGTTTTTGTTTTGTTTTGTTTTTTGTTTGTCTCAGCACTCTAATGCGAGTTCTCATGGTACTAGCAGCTAAGAAACCTAAAGATGTGTTGCATTGGGGAAATAAGCTGCCAAGGAGCTCACAAAAGTTCTACAGTACAAGAATTATAACATCAGTTTAAAGACTAAGGTGCTCTTGATCCTATCCATAGTGTTTCCCATTGTTTCCTATGCATCTGGAAGTTGGTAAATTGATAAGTATGACAAAAGAAGAATCTATCCCTTTGAATTATAATGTTAGCAAAGAATATTGAATTTCCCATTTAAAAAAAAAAACTATAAGAGAAACAGAGCTGTCTTGAAAAAAACAGTGCAAACAGAGTACTACTGAAAAGGAAAGATAATGAAACTTTCCCTACTGACTTTGGGTCCACTTACAAGATAAACTAGTCCTTAGAAATGGCCAAAATGTTGAGAAAGGTCAGTAAAAGGAATATTCTAAATGAGATGGGCTGACCCAGTGACTAATCACAATGGGCTTAAGTAATAATATGAGGATGACATGGGAGGCAAAGTTCAGATCCGTTGTTCAAAAGGTCACTGAGACATGGTTAGTTGACTTGATGGCATCTAACAGCAACAACAATGAAAGTTCATAACAGTTGCACTGCTAGCCCAAAGTTCAACCTCTCAGATAATTTGAATTTATCAATCTCTCTTCAGAAAAATGAGGAGAAGTCTGTTCCTGTTAAAATTTCAGCCTTAGAAACTCAATGCTGTGTAATGATACATCGAAAATCAACGCTACAGTAATAAATTTGAGTTTAAGGTGGATTATATAACGTTCCTGATATTAATCATACTCTACGGAGATTATTTATGACATGAAATGTCCCTTTGTAGAAGTGTCAGATACTTTCTCTGCCATAATACAGAGGTTAGAAAACTCATTGAGAAAGAAAAATACTAAACTCAAGAGTAAAATAAAAATGTTACACTTGAAGGTCAAACACAACTTATTTTAGATCTTTTTTCTTTATATTATTGGTACTATGTTAACAACAACACTATTCTAATCATATGAATAACAGAATTCGTTAGGTCCATAACAGAATTCGTTAGGTCCATAAAGGTAAAGGGTCATACACACCCTAAACATCTTGCTCTCACGTCTAGCCCTGTTCTAGCTGAGGAGCTATCTGCTACCTTCTTTCTGTGAGCTCTGCATGTAGAATGACATAATTTTGCATGGTTCCGATTACTGCCAATTTGTAAAATGGTTTAACAAAACCTCATAGAGTGGCTTCTTCTAGTCTTATAACTTCCTATTCACTTTATGTTAGTATGGAAATATGCAATACGTCAATATGGCTTAATTAAAAGAGTTGTTTTGATATAGTAACAAGATAGTCAAGTAGAGGAAATGTGCTGGATATTATATAATTACATTTAATAAGACCTCGGGCAAATTATACCACACAGGAAACTTATAGTGAGGTTAGGGGAAAATGGTGGCTGAAAACTGTCTGGGAGTTTGGATGCTGTAAGTATTATTTAATCAATAGTATTGATTCTGAATTAAGATAGAGTAATGGTTCCATAGGGATTAGGCATTGTGGTCTGTGACAAGCACTATTCAATGATGGCATTACAGATATAAATTTTCAAACACATGATAAACTTTGAAGGTTATAACTTAGATCAAATATTGAGTATCAAAATTTAAAAAGGGGAACCCATAAAGTAAAAATCTCATCAAAATTTAAAAAAGGTGACTCTGCCCTCTTACTATGACAGTTTACTGCTAAGAAGTAATTTTAGTATTAGCATTTGAATTTATCCTACCTAGCATATTAATTCTTCAGTGAATGGTTCTAAAAACTAGGTGAAACTGTTTAATGGGATAGGAGATACAGGAAGCAATGATTTACTATCTACAATTATAGGTCTTATTTCCAAACTCTGAATGAGGTCACCTTATGTGCAAACTAAACTCTGGTAATATTTCATAGCTTAATGGGCATAATGGTTGTCTATGATGGGTCACTCTAAAGAAAATAAAAATATCTTACAAAAGTAGAGTTTTAAATGGGAATTATGTAAATAATGATTCAGTGGTTTTAAAAAAATAAATAAATAAAAGACCAGATATAAATATACAAAAAGTAGAGTTCTAAAACATTTGATAAAAGGTAGAACAAGAATATGACTAGATATATTAGCCACTATGAAGAATAAATCTCTCATTTGGATTTGTTGTTTTCATATTTTTACCATATCTACTAACTATAAAGGGACCTTTGGTGGCGTAATTGCTAGAATCTATGTTGCAATCCCGAAGGAATGCAGTTTGAACTGACCAGATATTCCACAGGAGAAAGATGGGCAATCTCTGCGTGTGATTAACTACCGCTTCTGAAAACCCATTTGGAGGGTCAGCAATGTGTGAGTGCAGAGTCCATGGTACACAACAACAACTAATTATAAATTAACTATAAATTATATTAATTTTTATTAATTATAAAACTATATTAATTATAAATTCCTTAAAAGTATGTAACTTACGGCTTTCTGTATTATAATTCCTAATACCTGGCATTATTTTCTATCAAGTAGAGAATGGATTCTGAATAAGTATTTGATTTTTTTATGTGAAATATAAAGGATCTAGACAAGAAAGTAAAATTTTAAAATACAGAATATGAATTCATGTATATGATCTAAAATAGTAAAATATAATTATTCTGATAAAATAAATTATATTATTAGATTGAAAAACAAGATAGATTATGCTAAATTCACTAAGACAATAAGAATTAATACTATAAATGAAATTTAAAATAATTCCGTGTAAATAAACACTAAATTCCCAACTAAAGAAAGAAAATCCTTGTTGGTGTCAAGTGAGAACTGACTTCAAATCTTCTGGCAGGCTTTTGTTATTGAACTGACTTCAAATCTTCTGGCAGGCTTTTGTTATTGCTTTTCATTTTAGCTGACCCTCCTCGAGTACTCAAGGCTGTTAATAGCATGAGAGGAGACCACCCAACTTTCTCTGGTGGGACAGCTGGTGGATTCGAACTTTGTACCTTCGAGACTGCAACACAGCTTCTTACTAGACCACCAGAGATTTCTCCTGCAGGCTTAAGAGACTTTAAGTAGCATGAGATGAGACTGCTCATCTTTCTCCTTGAGAGTTGCTAGTGGGTTTAAAGTGCCAGACAATACAGATCTCTCGTTTAGCAGCACAACTCCCTACAGACAATGTCACCAGAGCACTCACTGAAATCTAAAGGATCATTAAAACTTCTGAGAGAAATGTAAAAGATGGCATCTCATGAGAGTTGTTTGACCCAGTGTCACATATCATTTCTAACAAACTATACAAAAAGAAACAAAGTATGATTAAAATTCCAATTCATTATTGCACAAAAAATAGATGTTTATGAATTTTGTGAAATTTTTTTAGATGTTCTTAATGAGAATCTGAACACTATGTTTTCACCATGAGCCTTTGTGATTGAAACGCAGTTTCTTGCCACTAGACCACCAGTGCTCTGTTCAGATTTAGATATTCATAATTTCAGTAGTAAATGATTATTTTACGTTTAAATAATTTTTAGAATTCACAATATTACGTGGTATGTAATTAGACTTTAGATTATAAATAAAGAAAATATTATAAAAAGGCTTTAAAGTGTTTTTCTTAAAATTCTACATGTAAAGTTTATTCTAATAATGTAAAGACAGTGTACTGATGGGACATCAATTATTATAAATACTTTGCTTATATGTCATGTTCTAAATTACTATCATATTTTTAAGGGAAGTGATATATATTGCTGAAAACCAAAGCCCAGAACAGTATTTCTAACATATAGTAAGTGCTGAATGAATGTGTGCTCAATGATATGGGTTGAAAACAAATAACAAGTCCATATCCATTAAGTAGGTTGTAAAAATATTTACAAAAAATATACAGTAAGCATTAACAATCATTTCTAATGAAACAGGCATAAAGAATAGTATTCTAATTCACCAATATAACAAAGAATAAATATTTGAAATCAGCAGCCTTAAAATCTGCCTTAAGTAAAAAGCTAGCGACATAGCCATATACTGAAGAAAAAAAGAATGATGCCCTTCAAACACCAATATTATCTGACAATGGTATTTTAGTCATTGAAAGAATTTTCTTAAAAAACTAAGAGAAAAAGTTACTATCATTGTTTGTAGAGAATGACCTTGAAAACCCCAGAGAACTTCTAAGAAAACTATTAAAAGTAACAAGATAATTGAATAAAAGGCATAGATAAGAAATATTTTTTTAAAAGATATGCTTTTACTGTTGTACATACAGAAAACTGACATTAAGCAACTAAAAGCAAGAATAATATGTAACATTTATATATTTAAATATAATAATTTTGGACCTTTATAAATAAAATGACTATATTTGAGCTTTACATAACTAGACATTTTATTTATGAATAATATTGCAAAGACATCTAATTTATATGTTCATGAACATTTTAGTCAAAATCTCATTATAATATTTTCATCCACTTAACAAATTACATTAATGTTGAGGAAAAAGCAAAAACATTGTTGAAAAAGAGAAACAGGAAAAGATCCGATCTAACAAATTTGCAACTTGTGAGATTCTAGTAGGAATCATATAGAATCAGTGGGAAAAACTAACAGGAAAAAAAAAAACCCAAACAACTCTAGAGAGAAATAATTTTGCTGATAAAAATGAGTATACAGTTATGGTGGCTTTCAAGTCAGTTGTGAATTGCTGTTGGGAGAACTTGCTGATCCTTTGGAAAAAATAAGGTGATTGTGTCATTCCTTAGACTAAAATAAATTTAGGAATAAAAAGTGAAACCTTTATATTAGAACATTCATGAATAATTTTTCATACTTAAAAGAAGATAAAAGTAATATTTCTGTTGGGTGTTACTGAGTCTTTTCTGATTCATACTGACCATATAAACAACAGAACAGTATGAACCGAAACAGTAATAGACCCAGTTATAAACGGGGGAAAGTACAATAGAATAGACTACACAAGTATTTAAAATTGTCTCATACCAATAATAATAACAACAAAACCCATTTAAATGACAAACAGAAACCAAGAAAATCAGTTTTTTTAGGAAGTGTGACAAAATTAGTGGTCTCGAGATGTTAAAAAAAATCTTACAAATCAGTAAGACAACTGAGTAAAAGATCGAAGCAAGCTATTATTAGGAGAAGAAAACAATGGTAATTAAGCATATGGAAAACATTCAATATCCATGTTAGTCAAATCCACGAACTTAAAATAACATTTGCTTTATATTTTTGGCAAGAATTTCCAAAATGGTAATATTACAAGTAAGTGAGAGTATAGTTAGAATAGTACTTTCACATACAATTTGGGAAGACTTACTTGGATCCTCTAATTCAGAATTCAACTTTCTAGAATCTGTGCTGAAAACATGACCTGTGTTGTATATCAAGATTTCTATAAAAATTATCCTCAGCACAATAGAGATAACAGTGGAAAATAACCTAAACATTAAATATGAAGACTTAACAATTTTTACAGATTAGTGGAGTTTCATAACATTAGTGATCAAAATTAGTATTTTATGATTAAGAAATAACAACTAGTCCTAAGTAATAAAAGCAGAATCCAAATTTGCAACCCAAATTCTTGCTTTTAAAGTACACATAAATAAGTATACAAATGCATACACTCTTTCTAAAAATGCACAGAAAATTGAAAGGAAGCAGAGCAAAATTTTAGATGTTCACCTCTGTTTGGTAGTAACTAGTGATTTAAATTTCATATGCTAGATTTTTCTCTATGTCTAAAATGCTATACAATGCTCAGGCTCTACTTTCAAAAAGTTATTTTAAACTTAAAATTAATATTAACATATTCAGAATTTGCTTAAGAGGAAAACCAAACACTAATAAAAACCCAATTTTCTTATACTTGTGGAATTACTCTGATATTTCTATTTTATATAGAGATCTATGGATCTCCATGCTGTTGTCTAAAACATGTCTATTGAAATGTTTCTTTTTCTTGCACTCATACAGTTTAGCAGGGTTTTTAATAACTTGTTTGGCTCCAGGCAGAGGTGGAGAATATTCAGGTTGAGTTGCTCCATTTAGGCAACTCAAAAAAGTCACCCTTAACCTACACAGTGAACAATTATTTCATTTTTCCACTCTTTTTGCCTGAAACACTAACTATGAATGCAATTCTGAGAGTAACAATGGATGGGGTTTGGATTTTTCATCACTGCTTAAAACATAGCTGCCAAAGTCAAGACATGCAATAACCTTCTAAGCAAGTTTGCTGGCTCCATATTGTGCTTGAAGGCACACCCCCCTCCAAACGTCTGCACTCACCATCTGCTACTCAACCACAGAATAATGCGCTCGAATCTGGTGTTGCTTGGCATAGGCAAAGATAGTCAATGTCCAACTCTATTCAAACATGTGCACCATATCAGGAACCTTATGACACAGTCCTCAACATCCATGCAGCACATTCAGTCTCTAACGCACATCGATCAAGTATGTATGACAGTCAAGCTGATAGACAAAACCTAAGCCAACGTTAAACACCTACTGTGCACGAATCCCTCCAGTTTGCCTGCAGCTCATCTTCTATTAAGATGCTAGCTTTGGCCCAGTCTTTCATGCCAAAACAAGTCCATGGAGTCACGCTGGCAAGAAGAAGGGCCTATATCAATGTCAACAAACAAGTTCCTTACTGCAGACCCTACCATCTGTCCTCTCACTTCCCACCTTGTGTACTTTATGTGGACCTTGATGAATGGGATTCTTAGAGTCCAAGACTCTAGTTTAGCCAGCCTTTGCAGATGGGGTCATCATGACTGCCCCCTAGCCAAACACGCAGGGTGACATGGCTGATAGGTTACCTGGAAAGTGCCTTGTTACAAGTTTAATATCAGGAAATGAAAAAAAAAAAAAAAAAGGAAAAAAGCAAACAAAGGTCCCACTTATTTTCGAGCTTCACGTTGTGGAAAACAATGACCTATTTAATTCCCAAAATAAAGAGAATGTTTCTTTTAAGCTCTGAAAATATTAGAACTGCTAAAGAATAAATAAGTTCCACTTCGACGATATGAGTTGGGGGGGAATAAGCAAGTAAAAAGAACATGAAATGTTTTAAAGTACTTACAATGTATAGGTTTGAGGAAAAAACTTGAAAATTCTTATAAATGAGGCAGTGTAACATGAATTTAGACATAAAACATTACATTTTGCAATAGATACAGCAGTATTAGAGAATACTGAACGTTCCAAATGGAGAATAATAGCTTTCATACCTAGTCTCTAAAAGTCGTATAACATTTCTAGATTTTAAGCCAGAGTAGATATACGCCATGAATAATTTCCAGAGTAATTAAATTTTTGGCTCTTAAACAACAAATTATATGAAACATATTGAAATATGACAAATCCATTATTATCTTAAAAGTAATAAATACAAGTATTTGTTTTATTTAATATGGTGAAAAACCATTTTAAATAAAATTATTAAAAATTAACATTCAATTCAATCTAGTGGCAAACTAACCAAACAAAAACATTCAGGAAATACAACTAGTTTTCAGCTCAATTTAATATGATGAAACAATGTTAAACCTTTGTTTTTCCTTAAAGAAATCAAAATGTATTTTCTAAAATAATCTTCAGACTTACCAAAATTAAACAAATAAAATCAAATTTCCATCCCAATTTCAAAATATGACAGCATTTTAAAGGATAGACAATTTAAGTGAGTAATAATTAGAAGGTGAATCTTTGCCACATAAATGAAGTATTGATACTGATAATATGTTTTACACTATAAGGCACCACATGCAGAATTACTCAGAACGTCGAGAGTGGAGATTTTTAAGTAATAAGCACACAGCAAATGTTTGGAGAAATGACTAAAATTTAATTGAAAAGAGTTATAATGAGACTTCTATAAGTAGATTTTTGATCCTTTGAAGATCATGGGAAAAAGTTTCAATCAAATCATTTTACTAGGTACATCACTTGCCTTTGATGTTATTAATCAAGATGAACTCCTATTGTATGTAAAGGGAGGGGGGGGAAATTGTACAGAATGCCATGGGATTCTCTGGAGAAAATCACAGTGGAATAACAGGCAAGATAATTTTTAATTTCTAAATATCTCCAAATTTTCAAGCATTCTTTGGTCAACCAAGACGGTGCTTTAGAAAGCTTACATAAAACTTGAATTTGCAATGTCCTGGCCTAATCATCTGGCTAACCTCTTTGAGTTTTCCTGAAATATGCTCCCATCCTATTTTCTATGGGAATTCTCCCACTGATTAACACAGAGAATGAGAATTTGGCCTGTGCTGTATAGGCACCATTGAAATGTGGCCACCTGAGGAATGCAGGGAGGGCATCCAGCTGGCACACCACATGTTGCCCTGGAGTAGTGCACAATGACAGGATATTTTGGCAAAGAATACCTGGACAATCTCTACAAAGGTTCTGATTATGAAAAGGGCTTCAGCATCATCATTGTCCCTTCAGTGTAAGATGAGCCAGGGAAATTTCTAAATTTTTATATTTTATACATCATAAAAAACATTTATAAGAAAAAGAAATCAAAGAATCCTATGAAAAAGAAGCGCTGGGCCACAGATAGCAGAATTCAAATACTATCCACATCACTGAGAGAAACTTTATTCTAAGAACTCCACACACTTTAACATTGATGCCAAAGCACATTACAGACTTGAACATAAACTAAAACAGAGTGAATCCGGTACAACAAAGGATGCGAAAACAAAGCTTATGAATTTGTGTTTATAGTGCAACTATTTGACAATCTGTCATAAAAATCAATTAAGATCACATAGTACTTGTTTAAGAATTATCTGTTGATCTTATTTTCATTTCAAACAACTTGTAAGAATGAAAATCCATGCATTTGAATGGGAGTGCCAAATAAAGCAATTTTTAGTCTGTTTTTTTTTACAAAACACCATACGTGATTAGAACACAAAATGCACTCATATTTTTGGCCAAATTTTGTTTTTAAATCTGTCTTTTAATTACATAGCACCAAATCAGAATTTCAAAACCAGCAAACGCACTTGGGGGTGAATTTTAAAATAAGTCCACTTGATTCTTTGTTAAGACAACTTTCAGTGCCAGGAACATTCTTCTGAAATTCCACTGGGTAAATGGAGTAGCTAGCAAACACTCTTCAGAGTGGAAAGAGAAGCATACGCATTATTTTCAATACATTTTGTTTAGAGTTTTCACCCTCCCACTGAGTAGTTCTGGTGACATTTACAGTACGGGAATAAATTTCAAAGGGTATATGATGTCACCAAACACTGAGCAACAGTTACAGCTGGGTTTTACATTTGTGTTTATGTGTTATTCTGCATATAGATTCCAAACACCAATGAAAAGGAACTTTGATACAAAACACATCCTGGAACTGAAATACTGATTCCATCTATCAGTATAGTCAGTTGATAGTATTTCTAAGACGTAGTTTGACAGTAAGTGAAACAAACAAACATAATGGTTTAAATATGCCACTTCAGCCACTTGAGCTGTCATTCTGGGAGATTTTCCTTTTTTAAAATAATTAATCAATGTCGCACAAATAGGAATTCTAAATTGTCAATAAATTTTGGTGACAACTTGTCTGAACAAAAGAAACCGACATCTATATGGAGACTTATGTCAGCATACATGTCTCTATGAACTTACTTAAAATACTATATTGTGGGTTTAATTTATACCTTCTGTCCTAGAAACTGAAGCAAATAACAAACATCACAGGGTGCGGAGAAGTAATAATTTCCACTTTATGCTAGAAGAAATAGAAGCACAAAGAGATAGTACTGGCAGAGGATGATGGTACCATATTAGCAATACAATCGGCGTCATTGTGCAGACTCCCAGTAAAACCATACAAACTACCACTTTACATTTAACTTACTTTTTTATTTTATTCGAGTTATTGTGCAGAAACCTACTGGTAACTCAAATAAATGATTAATTTTTATTCATTTATTAGCTTTGTCAATTGTAACTAATAAGGTTTGGCTTACCTCTTGCCTTCACAGACCTTAATGTCTCACTGGCACTTACTAAAGAGGCCAAGGAACACTGAGATTCAAGTTGGCCTCTCTTCCATTTTTGTTGACAGAGATCCAGAGTGCCAAAAGCTGGCGCTGCTGGTTGCTGATCATCATATCTAAATATTGATTCTTCTAAAACTTGTATTTTGAGACTTTCTTCATTTTAGAATTACAGGTGGAAAGTCATTTCTCTTTGATGTAAACCACATGCAATAAAGAAGGAGGCAGCTCTACACAATAAGTATGTAGGGAATGGTTTTCCACCTCTGCATGCTGCAGAAAATCCCACTGAGTTAAGTAGGGTTCTACCAAGGCCACTTAAACATATTAGCCTATTATGCTCCACATTTCTTTATTGTTCTCAAAAAGCTAATGAAATGTTCCAATGCAATGTTTATGCTGAAGTACTTTCAGAGGCATTTTAGAAGTGATGTTTCTCTCATAACTCCAGAAGGGGGTTCCACTTCCTAGAAGGATTCAGTAGACCATGCAGAGACCATGCAGTGTGATTACTCACTGTTTAGTTGCATAGCTTGAGAAAAAAATCCTTAAAGATAGTAATTTCAAAGCTTCAGTGCTGGTTTTAGTATCATTGCACAGTAATAGGGAAATATCAGAAGAATAAGCACTGTACTTGAAATAAAGGTTTAAATATATATAGCATATATCTATTTATAGATACCATTGATTTGTATATTGGTTATTCCCATGGTTCAGAGCAAGCTCTGATGACAGAGTCTATGGGGAGTTGTGCCTATAAACCAAAGACGACGACAACTCGAGCTGTTCGAATCAGCCAGGGGTTCTGTTAGTGAAAGATGGACAACATCGTCCTGTATGATTTTCTTTTCAGTCTAGGAAACCCTACAGTGGGCAGCTGCAAGTCAGTTCTGAATCCATGGCAATGAGCTTTTGTTTTTCTTGGTTCAGTATCAGTGGGAAATTATACAATCAATGCTTTCTCCTGATTGAAATGTTTTTAACAAAATAAGGGAATCTGAATTTATATTACGGAAACTGTAAGATCCATATGTTGCTGTTAGGTGCTGTCCTGTCAAAAACGACTCATAGGAACCCTATTAATAATGGGTCTGAATCCTACCTAATCCTGTACCATCCTCACCATCCCTAATATACACGAGCCAATTGCTACAGTCACTGTGATGATCCATCTTGCTGAGAATCACTCAGTTAGAATAAATTTGATAGCAGGAAAACGAATAATTCTGATAGCAGAATAAAATTATATAGAATGAAACATTTCATATCATTGTGCCATTTTCCTTGTCTGTAAAGTAAAGGAATCTAACACGATAATGATGATCTATTCTGGTTGGAATATTTGCTGGCATTAGGATTGTAAGCATCCTAGGTGGTAAGAGAGTTAAGTACTCTGCCACTTACCTAAAGACTGGTGAAATGAACCTGCCTAATGGCTTTACAGGAGAAAACCACATCAGCTGCTTCCATAAATATTATAGTGTAGAAAACTACTGAGCAGTTATATTCTGTCACATGAGGCCAATCTAAACCAACAACATCCAACTACAGCAACATGTTGAGAATATCAAAGTAGGAAAAGAATAGTTAACAAAAATACTGTTATTATTTAATTACTAACTTTCCAGATCTACAACCAGGTTCAATGAAAAAGGATGGATGATCTCGCCTATGCCATTGACAACCACCGAAACTCACCAGAAGGGTTAGCTCTGAGTCTGTTCCAACTAGATGCTAATGAAACAGAGAAAACTTTTCCATAAAATCAAGATCTTTGTCCTTCAAATTGTCATAAACCACCATTTCACTTGCTGGACCTAATCAATCTTATAAATGTTATGAAAGACTGTATATTTTTGCTACACACATGAGCTTAGGTTAAAGTCAAGATTAAAAATATAGTCAGGATTTCAAATTATTATTAAATATGATGTGCCTTGACAACTGCCCATTTTGTTAATACAGTATAGAAACAACAGTGTGATGAGGCCGAATATTTCTATTGTTTGTTGTGTTTTCAAGAAGACAAACTGCAATTTTAATTCTTTACTCAAGTCCATAGCATAGTCCTCCTATCAGATCATCCTAAAATATAACTATTTTTTTGAAATTAGATATCTACATGTAATGAAGTGAGGTACTTAACAAATGCCAAATAATTGGTCTACTTTATTTACATTCATTCAG
Organism: Elephantulus edwardii; assembly: GCF_000299155.1. Taxonomy (NCBI): domain Eukaryota; kingdom Metazoa; phylum Chordata; class Mammalia; order Macroscelidea; family Macroscelididae; genus Elephantulus; species Elephantulus edwardii. Next base: position 20,424,177 of record NW_006399782.1, on the reverse strand, counting down.
AGTCTTTCCAGAAAAATATAGGAGCTAAATACTGTTAGAACACAGTCATAATTTTGAAGTACACTATTACAAAAATGGTTTTCAGTAATGACAGAATACCAAGGCGACAATGGGTGCTCTACTTTTTCTTACTTTGCAAAACTGACAGACTGAGGCACAATATTTCCAGAAAAAGGATGGCTCAGACAACATTACTATGTGTTTGTCTTCTTCTTAATTGTAAGTCCATGAGTGACTTATTTCTCCAGACATGAAAATAGAAAGAAGTGAAATTGGAAAGTACACATGGTTTCTTCACTGTAAGTGTGAAGGCTGATATGTCTATAAACTTATCAGGGCCATAAAATGAACAACTAATATGTGTGAAATTACATTATGAACTCTAATAAATGGGTGCTTATAGCATAATGAGCCCTTGAATGGGGAAAAAAATGAACCATCATTATAAAGCCAATGCTGCAACTTACTTAACATTTATGTACATCAGGGGTTTTTCCTAAAGAGGGTAAACTGAAAACTCTAAGCTTCAATAACAGTATTCAGTAACAAACTACCTATGAAGCTAAGTAACGATTTACCTTGTTTTACTATTACATAACCATTGCTAATCTAAATGAGTTATATATTCTGATTCTACTCTCTTTCTTATACTTCTACTCACAGCTTTAACTAACATATAGCTAAGATAGGCTCTGCTTTGTAGTTCTCTCTCCAGGTTCGTACTCTGTTACAGTAAGATGCTATCTTGAACACTGTAGAGATGGCATTTTCATGTCTACTCAAGACTTAAGTGAAAATATATCTCTGTAATAATCGGATAATTTAAAAGCTCAGAAGTGCATAAATACTAGGACTTTACCTTCTTCACCCTCTTATAATTTCTGACCTTGACTTCAAACCGTCTGTGTATGTGTGCATGTGATCTGCAAATTGTTTGAAGACAGACATGGAAATCAAGCTTCTATATTTGAAGAGATCAGAGGTCATTCAAAAGGGAGACCAGAGGTGCTCTTGACCTCTAATATTGTAAGTACTACGATAGATCCTAGGTGTGTGTACCTGAGCCAAGAGTGAGAGGCATGAGAAAGGTGGAGGCAGAAGAGTAAGCACTGCAGTGCAGTAACACATTCATTATGCTTCCTTCTAGTTTTCCACTTACGTTAGGTCCAGGAGCTTTTTTCACAGAGGACTATAGGAGAGTTGAAGTGAAAATGAGTGGAGAATGGAAGTATTAGGTATTCTCTTTTAAGCATTAATGTGACTGGAGATATCTGATGAATAAACCGTCTGTGTATGTGTGCATGTGATCTGCAAATTGTTTGAAGACAGACATGGAAATCAAGCTTCTATATTTGAAGAGATCAGAGGTCATTCAAAAGGGAGACCAGAGGTCAAAGCAAACCCCTTGGACCCTCCTTGAGAAGTTTCACTAGAGGGTGCTCTTGGACTATTACGAGTTCACAATTCTCCACTAGGAAATATGAGTAGAAACATGTTTTGCCCCAGCATAACTTGAATTCCATCATGGAACTCAGTCAACTGTTAATATAAAAATTATAATATCTCAAGCCAACTGTGGAACTGATTATTATTTTTCAATACAGGTTCTTGTTTCTTATAATGTTGCTACCAAGTACACTTGTAGGCTACATGGATATAAGATCCATAAACATCTTCAGAGGTCTACATCTACATTGGCAAAACCTAAACTTCTTGGGATGTCAAAGTGACATCAAGTGGAGCTAACTGATAAAGCCACTTTTGTAAATATATTTTTGAAAACAAATTTTTACTTTCTGCTTAGTTGCAAGAAGCTGCACTACTATCCCAAAGGCATGCAGATCAAGTTCACTAGCTGCTCCGCGAAGAAGGTTCAGCAATCTCTTTCCCTGTGATTAACTGTCCCTGAAAAACCACCTGAGGGGCAGCAATGGGTCAGTTCCAACTCTAGGGTAAACAACAACAACTACAATGGGTTCATACTTTATAGCCCCTGGTAAGAATTTCATTATTCTAGATTATTTTTAGAAGTAATTTGATTGGCAAACAGAACCAATCTCAAACAAATAAAAAATTATATATTTTTAATTCATATTCCTCATGATTTCCAGTTGTGGACACTAAATATTCAGTATCTATTTTTTAATTTTTTATTGCATAGCAAAATTTCTGTACTGGATTCATTACAGAAAAGACATACAATTGAATCTTAATATCTACTACTTATTTTATTAGAAATTATATCCACAATCTTAGTTTCATCTTGCTTGACTTCATAGTCAATGCTAAATTCTAATTAATTATAAAAATAGTCATTTTCTCCAGATTTCCTTTTTTAGTTTATTTTTATTATTAGAGCAAAAAAAATGTATGTCAGACACTTACAATTTCAACAATTTTTAAATGTATACTTCAGAAAGGGTCAAACCAGGCTGCTCCTTGGAGGCAAGGATTCTAAGGCTCCATCTAACATACTTTGGACATGTTGCAAGGAGAGACAGGTCCTTAGAGAAGGACATCATGCTTGGGAGGGTGGAGGGACAGCACAGGAGGGGAAGGCCCTCTATGAGGTGGATTGATTCAGTGACTGGGGTAATCGGGATGGGTGTATCAGAGACAGTGCAATTGGCACAGGACAGAGTAGAGTTTAGGGCTGTTGTACATAGGGTGGCTATGAGTCGCAAGTGACTCAAGGGCACATAACAACAACAACATACTTCAGAATCGTTAGTTACATTCACCATCTTGTACAATCATTACCAATTTCCTTTCCATTGTTTTCAATTCTCTTAGCAGATATATCAATGCCCTTTAAGCAATAGTCAATTTGGTCTCTCCTATCTTGTTGTTGTTAGGTCCCGCTTTGTCTACTAGGAGCATCAGCAACCCTGTGAACAGAAGATCTGTACCCTGTCCTGTTTTGTCCTCATCATCTCTGGTATACTTATTATAGTTACCCTATCAATCCATTTCGTTCAAAGTCTTCTCTTTCTCTGATCCTTCACCTTTACAAGCATTATATCTTTTTTTCCAAGGACTGACCCTTCCTAGCAACATGTCCAAAATATATTATATATTGCATATTATATGTATACATATGTATATTATATTATTTGGAAGGAGGAGTGGCATCCACTTCCATAACAGCTTGCCTCCGGAAACCCTATGAACCTGGAGAGAGGATGAAAGGCACTCAAGCATCGAGGACTCTCCTTCATAGGGTCGCTATGAGTCGCCTGCAACTCGACGACACTTTACAACAAGAAATATTTTATACGATATGATATGATATGATATGATATGATATGATATGATATGGTATTATATTATATATATGTTCACCATCCTTGCTCTCAGTAACCACTGATAAAGACGCATTTTTCTTTATATTAATATGTCTATTCTAGAAATAATTACGTATTTTTTTATATCTTATTTCATTAAGCTTAATGTTCTTCAATGTCTTAGCACATACGGGAACTTTGTTTATTTTTATGGCTGAATACTATTAAACTGTATGTGCTCTATCTTGTTTGTGTATTTATCTGTTGATGGACATGTAGCTATTTCTAATTTTTCCTACTGACAAGATTGTAATAACCATTGCTTAGCTGGTATTGTTATTCTCTGTTTTCAAGTCTTTGGAACATGGGAATGTGTGCTTGTGTGTGTGTCTATGTGTAGACACATACATATACAAACATAAACATACACACAGAGAACTCAGGTGGCCTACAGTCAGAAGCTGTACTGCAATGCTTTGAATCCACCAGCTGCCTGCAGGGGAAGCTTTGGCAATGTTTGCTAGCATGATTTACTATGTCTGAAAATCCACTGGAGGGTCAGTTATGAGTCAGTTGTGACTCAACAACTCCTAACAATAACATCTCTCGCTCTCTCTATTTATACACACACACACACACACACACACACACACACACACACATCTATCTATAGATATGGATGTTATTGTACTTAGCTGTTGTTAATGTGCTATTAATTAATGGAGAAGCTGGATCATACAATAATTTTATGTTTAACTTCTTCAGAAACTTCCAAACTGTTTTCACAGTGGTTGAACATTTTAGAATTTCATCAGCAATGAATGAAAGTTCTAACTTCCATCTTTACCAGTACTCCTCCCACCCCTAAATTGAAGTCATCCTAGTTTGAGTCACAGCTATCTCCTGTGGTTTTAATTGGAATTTGCTTAGTGAGTAATGATGTTAAGCATCCCATTAAATCCTCATTGGCTATTTACATATATTTAATAAAGAAACTATTTAATTCTTTTGCCAATGTTTTTCTTTGAGTACTTTGATTTGTTTTGTTAATTTTGTTAGGATATATTATTGTGTACCATCAAATCGGGTCTAACTGGTACAGGAGGAGATTGCCCCTCCTTTTCAGGCAGAGCATCTGGTGGATTCGAACTGCATATCATCTCAACACTGGACCAATTGGTAGCATCAGGATGGATGGCGAAGAGATTGAGATTGTTCACAGCTTCAGTTTGCTCGGCTCCACAGGCAACACTCTTGGCACCAGCAGCCAGGAAATCAAAAAACGTATCGCGATGGGAAAGTCTACTGTTAGGGACCTCTCTAAAGTACTCAAGAGCAACAGTGTCTCTTTGGAGACAAAGGTGCACCTGATACAGGCCATGGTCTTTGCAATCACTTGTTATGCATCAGAGAGTTGGACAATGACTAGGAAGCACAGAAGGAGAATTGACGCCTTTGAGCTGTGGTGTTGGAGAAGAGTATTGAATGCACCATAGACTGCCAAGAAAACAAGCAGATTCATCCTAGAGAGGGTTAAACCAGGCTACTCCTTGGAGGCAAAGATTCTGGGGCTTCATCTGACATACTTTGTACATTTTGCAAGGAGAGACAGGTCTTTGGAGAGAGACATCATGCTGGGTAGAGTAGAGGGACAGCGCAGGAGGGGAAGACCCTCTATGAGGTGGATTAATTCAGTGACTGGGGTAATCAGGATGGGTGTGTCAGAGGCAATGAGATTGGCACAGGATAGGACACGCTTTAGGGCTGTTGTACATAGGGTCGCTATGAATCGCAAACGACTCGACAGCACATAACAACAACAACAACAACAACAACAACATATCAATATGTAAGACTGACTTGACTTTTAAAGGTAATTAAGTTAAACTTCACTGGAATAAGCATTTAAGAAGGAACCAAATACCTGCACTTAATACCAGTTCTCCCATAACCATCAACTGATAGGTATTGGAATTGGAATTTACCTATCTCATCTGGTACATATAAAAAAGAGAGCTATACTTCTAGCTCTAAAATAAGGAGATTTCATTCCATGATTCTACGTTTGACCTGATTGTCCTTGGCTCTGCTTAAATTTCATTTCTAATTATGTTTGAAGATTACTATTAAAACAATAATTTTTATTTGAATATTGATGTTAATCTATTAAGATCTCAAGTAACTTAACCATATTATTTGCGCAAAACAAAATAAAAATCTATAGACAGGCCTCCTACAAAGAAAATGTTAAAATCTATTCCAACCAAGTAAATCCCAAAACAAGGCACAAAAAGAAATTCCATGCTACTTTTGAAGCAATAAATCCAAGGTCCTTTCCTGCCAGGTCAGCCGAATCCTGCCCTCCCTCTTCCACAGTGTGACCCAAATGACTATCAGTCATCTTGCTGAATCATAGTGAAGCCCTCTGGATAAACACAAATTCCTGCTTTCATGTAATGCCAGTTTGATACAATAATCACTTAGTGTTCTTTTCTACAAAAATGCATCCGGGTTGACTATTCCTCCAAGAAAATCAACTAATTGTAGACACGTCCCTCCTCCCCACGCTGACCCCAGACACACAGGAAACCCTGGTGTTGCAATGAATAAGCACTGAAAGTCTGATGGTTAAAAACGATATAACAGCTCAGCAGAAGACAAAAACCATGCTAATTTACTCTTGTACAGACCACAGCCTAAGACTCCTAAGGAAATATATATACACACACATATGCACATGTGTATTTATATACTCGAGCGTGTGTGTGTGTGTGTGTGTGTGTGGTTCTGATGGCATTATCCTTAAAACAGCTGAACTGTTAGCCAAAGGTGAAGCCTCCCTGCATTCTGGCAACTCTATATCACCAGGCATTCCTCTGAGTTCCTCTGTAGAAATATGGAAAATCACCTCTTCTGTGATTTAGAGTTCAAAAATACCCTAGAGCCCAACACAAAGGAAGACAACTAAGAGTCCTCCCCCCTCAAAAAAAAAAAAAATAAAAAAAATCCTTGTCCAGATGGTTTCATGACTGAACTCTACCAAACATTGAGAGAGACCAATTATTATCAATTATACTTAAATTATTTAAGAAAATGGTAAAAGAAAGAACACCTCATCCTATGAAGCAAGCACACATAAACTCTAATAGCAAAATCAGACAAAAACGTTGTTGTTGTTGTTGTTCTGATGTGCCACTGAGTCGCTTGCTATAAACAACAGCCCTGAAACTGGTTTTATCCTGTGACAACTTTACAGTCTGACACACCCACCATCATTACATCAGTCACTGATTCAATCTATCTTATTGATGATCTCCCTTTCTTTTTCTGTCCCTCCACCCTTCCAAGCCAAAGACATTCCTCTAGGTCATATAGCCCTGGTGTACAAATTGCCGTCCTGCAGTCACCTGTGGTTGCTGTGAGGCTGAACACTGTGACACTGATGTGTCAAGTGCGTTAATGCCTGGTTACCCAATGCGGACAGAGAGTGGAGTGGAGCTCCCCAATTAAAACAAGCTTGGAAGGAGGAGTGGCATCCACTTCCATAATAGCTTGCCTCTGAAAACCCTATGAACGTGGAGAGAGGATGAGACACACCCAAGCGTTGAGGACTCTCCTTCATAGGGTCACTATGAGTCGCCTGCAATTCGACAGCACTTAACAACAACAACAACAACAACCCTTCCAAGCATGACGTCCTTCTCCAAGGACTGGCTCCTCCTTGCAACCCAACTAAAATATGTCAGACAAAGGCTCAGAATCCTTACCTCCAAGGGGTAGTCTGGTTTTACCCTCTCCAGGGTGAACCTGTTTGTTCTCCTAGTAGTCCATGGTATTTTCTCTTCTCCAGCACCACAGCTCAAAGGCATCAATTCTCATTCTATCATCCCTAGTCATTTTCCAGCTCTCTGATGCATAGGAAGTAATTGCAAAGACTATGGCTTGGATCAAGCGCATCTTAGTCTCCCAACTGACATCATTGCTTTTCAGCACTCTGGAGAGATCCCTGACAGCTGACTGTCCCAATGCAATTCATCTTTTGATTGCCTGACTGCTGGTACCAAGAGTATTGATTGTGGAACCAAGCAAACTAAAGCTGTTAACAATCTCTTCACCATCTATCGTGATGCTGCCAATAAGCCCAGTACTGAGAATCTTTGTTTTCTTGATGTTGAACTTCAATTCAAGTCCTTGACCTTCTGCAGCAAGCGTTTCAGGTTCTCTTCAGTTTCAACAAGCAGGGTTGTGTCATATGCATAATGCAGGTTGTTGATGTACCTTCCTCTAATCGTGATGCTACATTCCTCATCATACAGCCCAGCTTCCAGGATGATCTGTTGTAATTATAGACTGAAAAGGTATGTAGACAGAATATATCCTGGGCGTACACTATTCATGATTTTGAACCATGCAGTGTTTCCTTTCTCTGTCCTGACAACAGCCTCCTGGGCCAAGTATAGGTTTCACATAAGCATGATCAAGTGTTCTGGGATTTCCATTCTTCTCAGAGTCAGCCACAATTTGTTGTGAACCACACAGTCAAAAGCCTTTGCATAGTCAACGTAACACAGGTAGACATTCCTCTGGTACTCTCTGCTTTCAGCCAAGATCCATCTAACATTAGTTGTAATATCCTTAGTACCACCAAAAGGAAAACTCTTGACCAATATCTCTCATTAATATAGATGCAAAAATCCTTAACAAAATCCTGTCCAACAGAATCCAAAAGTATAAAAAAAACCCAAAACAACAACTCATCATTACCACATGGGATTTATAACATTTATGTAAGGATGGTCCAACAAAATAAAAGTAATCTAAATATTTCATTACATTAACAAAGCAAATAATAACAACAATATGATCCTATAGGTGCAGGAAAGCCAACACTACTTCCTGACTAAAATATACAACAAAATAGAAATAGAAGTAAATTTCCTCAACATAGTTAAAAGTCTGTAAGCAAAATCAAGAGCCAACATCATTCTCAATGCAGAGAGACTGAAGGCATTCCTCCGGTGAATGGGGACCAGACAAGGATGTCCACTACTACCCCACCTATTGGTAAAACTACTTGCTACGGCAAGAAGAAAAGATAACAAATTAAGAGACATCTAAATTGGCAAAGAGGTGGTAAAACTGTCTTTATATACAAATGATATGATAGTGTACTCAGAAAATATCAAATACTTGATAAAAAAAATCATTAGATCTAGTAGACTTATTTAGGAGAGTGGCAGGATATAAGATTGTTATATAAAAATCAGTGTGATTTCTCTACAGCAATAAAGAAAACATGAAAAAGGCAATTAAGAAAGCAACACCATTTATGATAGCCAAACATAAGATGAAATACTTGGGAATAAACCTAAGTAGAAACACTAAATAACTTTAAAAGGAAAACTACAAAACACTACTACAGGAATCCCTGCCGCTGGAGGGTCATCCCAGGGACCAAACAGGGCACTAGAGTTTGGGACAGAAAGCTACAAGTAGGGCAAAGACTCACTTTCTCAGCTGCTCTGCTGAGCTGTGAGAAAGAGAGTGGAATTGAAACTGTCCTGAACATAAACTGGGGTGTCCCTGATTTTGCATAACTCCAGAGACAAAGCTTCAGGAGAGAAGAAGCCATCGGGTAGAATACTCTTACTCACAGCCAGCACTTTCGGATGTGGGGGAGAGAAAGGACTGAAACTACCCTGGGGAAAGGTGCATCCTTTGGGGGATCCCTGTCTGAAGGGACATCCCAGGGACCAAATAAGATAAAAGAGTTTAAGACACCTACCTATAAGCAGAGGAAAGACTCCCTTTCTCAGCTACCAAACTAAGTTGTGAGAAAGAGAGCAGAATTAAACCCCTCCTGGACAAAACCTGCTTAAGTTGGCATCCTTGATCTCATGCCACTCCAGTGTTAAGGAAGGACATTAGGATTTAGGAGACAAGACTACATCAGGTAGTACTCTTCTCCAAAGCCAGTACTTTTTACGTGTGGGGGAGAGAAGGGACAGAACTTCCCTGGAGAATGTTCCCTCCATTTGGGGATCCTTGCCACTGTGAGATCATCCAAGGGACCAAACAGGACAAAAGAGTTTGGGACAGAGAGATACTAGTAGCTCACTTTCTCAGTTGGTATGCTAAGCTACAAGAAATAGCTGACATAAAACCTCCCTGGACAGAAATGGATTAAGTGGAGCACTTGGTCTTCCACCACTCAGCCACTCCACAGGCAAAAGAGGACAAAAGGGTTTGGAAGAAGGGATTACAGTAAGGTTCCTACAGGGCTGAACTGTAGACCAAGAGAATCTGAAGGGCTTTGGAGTGGTGGTTGTTGTTATGTGCTGTCAAGTCACCTGTGGAGTAGTGACAACAACTCTGAAGCCTGCCCTGTCCTGATCTAGTCTCACTGACTCCGACAAAGCTACCTCCATTGTCCCAGTTACTGGATCAATCTGTCTCATTCTGGGTCTTCCTCTCTAATGCTGTTGCTCCACCCTTCTAAGCATGATGTCCTTCATCAAGAAACAGTCCCTCCTGGTCATGTGCCCAAAATACATGAGATGGAGCTTCAATATCCTAGCCTTCAAGGAGAAAGTTGGTTTCACCCTCTCCAAGACAGACCTATTTGTTTTCTTAGTGGTCTCTGGTATGTTCCAGACTCTTCGCCATCAATTCTTCTGTCATCCTTATTGTCTAGCTGTCTTATACACAGCAAGTAATTGTGAAGACCATAGCATGGATTAGTTGCACCTTAGACTCTAGACTGACACTGCTGCTTCTCAGTACTCTGGAGAGGTCTCTGACAGCTGATTTTCTGAGAGCAATTCATCTTCTGAATTCCTGACTGCTGGTGCCAAGACTGTCAATTGTTACAAACTGAAATTGTTAACTAACTCAATTTTTTTTCTCTATCATGGTGCTGCCAAATAGAAAAGGCAAATTTTCTCAGAAAAGCCCTCCAGAAAAATGACTGCCCTACCACATACATTGAACATTTTAAGTTGACAACTAATCAATAACTTCACAAAAATAAGAACTGTCAAAAATTTATGTAGGCACAATAGAAACAACCTATCCAAAAAAACCTCACATAATTTCAAGAAAGTGGCAGGCACAAATTAAGTCTTCTCCAAAAACTCAGAGCATATAGCAGACCCAATGAATATCTCGCAGTCAGGAAGGCAGAAAAAAAAGTAAAATAAACACACACACACACATACACACACATTTATATATCTTGTATATGTGTATATATACATACACACATATGTATATATACATAGGTGATTGTTGTTGTTGATTGACTTTGAGTAGAGCATGACTCATAATGACCCTATAAACAAAAGGCCTGAAGCGTTTGTATAACTATGGACATTCATCAAAGTTCATAGAGTATTCAGGGGCATGTTGTTTAGGAAGTGAATACCATTCCTGCTTATATATGTGTGTGTGTATGTATATATATGGGTATATATACATATATATGTACACACACATACACATATGTATATATACATAGACATATTTATATACACATACTTATACATATATCTTGATATAGAGGTATTAGAACAGCTATGAAAGAAGGTACAGATGGAAGAAACAATGGAAGCCAGAAATAAAGAGAATATCCTTGAGGCAGAGAACCAGAAGAAATATACGAATGTAGATGTATTTGAACAGCTACTGGAGAAGGCACAGATGATAGAATAAACAATGGACACCATTAAGAAAGCAAAGACTCCATACAAGGGGAGCCAGAAGAAAGATATCAAAGAGGAGGAACCAGAACAACTATGGAAGAAAATGAAAAATATGGAAGGAAGAATTTAAATGAAATATAAAGTGGTACATGAATTTAAAAAATAATCACAAGCTGGATAGGGTATAGCCACAAAGAACAGGGAGTTACAGAAATATATGACAATGCAATCCAGAATATTAAGACTGAAATGGCAGTGTCCAATATGTTCGAGGGACAAAAAAGTAAAAAAAAAAAAAAGAGATGGAAGACAGTGTCAGTGAGCTGAAAGAAAATAACTTCAATGGAAACAGTAGAAGAAAAATCCAAGATGTGATGTTAAAAAAAAAAAAAACCCAGAAGAAAATATGGAATTATGTAGGATGACATCAAAAGTAAAAGTGTAAGTGTGACTAGAATTCTAGAGAAATAGGGAAATCACCGAGAAAACCATGGAAGTAATACTGGATGAAAAGTTCCCAGGTATTAAGAAGAACAGAGAAAGAAGCTCAGCGAACACTAAATAGATTAGACCCCTAAAAAAGAAAAACATCAAGAGATATCATAGTCAAATTATCAAAAATAAAATATAAGGATAGAATACTAAAATCAGCATGAGAAAAACAAAGTCACCTACAAAGGGGAAACAATTAGATTAAGTTCTGATTTCTCAGCAGAAAACATGCGAGCAAATAAATTTGCTTAATTTGTACTGCCAAGAAAACAAACAGGTCTGTCTTAGAGAGGGTGAAACCAAGTTTCTCCTTGGAGGCTAGGAGTTTGAAGCTCTGTGTCACATACTTTGGGCACACGCCCAGGAGAGACTTGTCCTTGGAGAAGGACATCATTCTCGGAAGGATGGACGGACAGCATAGGAGAGGAAGTCCCCAAAGGAGATGGACTGACAAAGAAACTAGGGTAATGGGTGTAGGTGTGTCAGAGTCAGCAAGACTGGCTCAGGACAGGGCAGTCTTTAGAGCTTTTGTACATAGGATCACTGTGAGTCACGGGTGATTCGATGGCACATAACAGCAGCAACAACAGCACCTATGTAACATGGGAGAGGCTAAAGAACATAATGCTGAGTGAACTAACTCAGTCTCATAAGGACAAATAGTGCATAAGACCAATATTGTTAAAGTAAAAGGATAACTTGCAAGATGTGTACAAATGTACAAATGTCCAAAAGGAGAAAAGGAAGAGGGGAAGAGGTTGAAAAAAATATAAGAGTGGAAATCATTAGAAGCAGAGATAATGGGAGGTTTGGGATGTGTGAAGGAATAGGAAAGATTCAATGAGGACTCAAAGGGATGGACTAATAATAGGCATGTTATTGTTGTTGTTGATTACCACTGAGTCAAGCCGACTCAAAGTGGCCCTATGAACAAAAGACCTTAATAGAAACTATTGTCGTATCTCAAAGTTCATAGAATTTCCAAAGGCAAGTTGTTTAGGAAATGGATGTCACTCCTGGTTCCAAATAAGTCTTAATCTGGGAGCTCCACCAAAAACTGTCCACCATGGGTAACCATAGATCAATATTAATTAATTTTATAAAATACAATGTATATGAGTGATTATATGATACAGTAAATTAAAAATTGCCTAAAACACAATGCTAGAAAGCATCTTTTTTTTCTGAAACTGTTCTCAAGTCAGTATCTCAGTTTAACTAAATTTTTGTAATTACATTAACAACTATGATACTCTAAATGTTGGACACTATATATTTAATAAAATTTCTCTTATTCCATTTAGATGCAATAAGTAATGTTCCTACATAAAAATAATTAAGTATTTTATATCAATATTCTGTGTTTGTTGAACATATAGTATGTGTCCAAACAAGTAGAAAGGTCAGTAGACTTACTTCCGAATGATTACAACTTAATCATGTTAGTACACTGGTTAGGAAACTCTTCTGGCTTAATGGTAAGGAGTTGCACTGCAAACCCAAAGGAGATGGTTTGATTTCACCAAATTTTCCATAAGAGAAAGATGGCCAGTTTTCCTCCGGTGTAAGTTTTAAGCTCTGAAAACCTACCGGAGGGTCAGCTATGAGTTCTGACTCAAAGGCATATAGTAACAACAACAATATAGTTTTAAAATATTTCTCTTTAAATGCATAAACTCATTCCATTTGTTAGTTCTTGTTTTGTGAAAAGAAGATAGATGCCAAATTAATGATAAGATTTCAGGGAATTTATTTAAATTCTATGTTCCAAAAAGCAAAAAGTTTAGAATATTAATGATAAGAAATCAGAAAAATATTAGTTTCTGGCTTTATTTCTTTTTATAATCAACCAGGATTTAAATATAGTGTTTCTCTTACATGCATAAAAATATTCTGTCCATAGATATAAATTTCCTGAAAAAGGATTATAATAAAACTGAGGATGTCTGACACTAATATTGCTATACCGGCTTTGTTTTGGTTAATTTTTACATTATAACTGCAGCTGTGTTACAGCAAAACACTCAACAGAAATAATAATTTCTTCATATGTTACATTACATATGGATAAAGTCATCCCTCAAAAATGTGACATTGCTGTCTTGAAAAAAAATAGAATATATAATCTTCATAAAAGATTAAATCAACAGTTTCATAGAGCTTTAAGATGCCCCCCTACAAAAAAAAATCTCTTTTCTAACATCTCACTGAATATTGAAAGAAATTTATGCATTAATAATGTTAACTCCTGATTGTTAATTAAATAAAAATTATATTTCTGCCATGGCACCAGGGATATCATTGCTGATGTGAGATTGATCCTGTCTGAAAGTAAAGAATACTAGAAGTACGTCTCTTTATCCTTTATTGACTTTGGAAAAGCATTTGACTTTGTGGGTCAAAACAAGTTATGGCTAACATTGAGAAGAATGGGAATCTCAAGAATACTTTATTGTACTCTTGTGAAACCTACACCTAAACAAAGAGGCTGTTGTGCAAACAGAGCAAGGGAACAGTGCTGCTGTTGTTGTTGTTGTTACGTGTTGTTGAGTCACCTGTGACTCATAGTGACCCTAAGTACAACAGCCCTTAACTCTGCTCTATCCTGTGCAAATCTTACTATCTCTTACATGCCTACTCCCATTACCCCAGTCACTGAATCAATACTTCTCATAGAGGGCTTTCCCCTCCTGTGCTGTCCCTCCACCCTCCCAAGCATGATGTCCCTCTCCAAGGACTGGTTCCTCCTTGCAACATGTCCAAAGTATGTCAGATGAAGCTTCAGAATCTTTGCCTCCACAGAATAGCCTGGTTTTACCCTCTCTAGGATGAACCTGTTGGTTCTCTTAGAAGTACATGATATATTCAATACTCTTCTCCAGCACCAAAGCACAAAGGCATCAATTCTCCTTTTATCTTCCCTAGTCACTGTCCAGCTCTCTGGTGCATAGCAAGTGATTGCAAAGACTATGGCCTGAATCAGGCACACCTTAGTCTCCAGACTGACATCATTGTTCTTCAGTACTTTGGAGAGGTCTCTGACTGCAGACTTTCCCAATGCAATTAATATTTTCATTTCCTGGCTGCTGGTACCAAGAATATTGGAGCAAAGCAAACTAAAGCTGTTAATAATCTCAATCTCTTCACCATCCATCCTGATGCTGCCACTTGGCCCAGTGGTGAGAATCTTTGTCTTCTTGATGTTGAGCTTCAGCCCAAATTGAAGGCTGCAGTCCTTGACCTCCCCTAGCAAGCATTTCAGGTTCTCCTCTGTTTCAGCAAGCAGGATTATATAACACATCTGCATAACACGTTGAAGATGAGTCTTCCTCCAATCCTTATGCCACATTCCTCCTCATAGAGCCCAGCCTCCCAGATAATGTTCAGCATATAGGTTGAAAAGGTATGGAGATAGGGCACATCGCTGGTGTACACTTTCCCAATTTTGATGTCACTACCCAAGGAACAGCCTCTTTTAACAATATTTTCAAAGTACATGAGATGAAACTTTGTCATCTTTGCCATCAAGGAACATTCTCACTGTACTTTCTCCCAGATTTCAAAGGCAACTAAAAAAGACAAAGCAAAGTATTATAATGGAATATGCAGAGAGCTGGAACTGGAGGTCAACAACAAGCAAGTGGAATTCAGTCTGTTAATTTGTTCCTTTGTAGTGGGATCTCAATGTTCTTTTATTTCCAAAGTAACCTTGCTAATAGATAGATAGATAGATAGATAGATAGATAGATAGATAGATAGATAGATAGATAGATAGAAAGAATATAGACCAAACTTATTTACAAAAGATAAATGCAAAAAATTATTCTGCATCGGCGAATGCCCTGAGAAAATACTGAAAGCAAATAAAAATACCAACACCATCAACGGTTTAACACCTACTAAATTTTTTAAATCTCACCTACACTGTGAGACATTTAAAATTCTCAAAAGTTAGATAATAGTACCAAACTTGGGTCTCATCAGATTTGTAACTTCCAAAATATAAAATTAATTTCTAACTCCTGACATAATCTGTCAGGAAAGAAACTTAAAACCAGAGACAAGCTCTTCCAAGGATGCATTTGGTACATGGATATACAAATCTGCCCTCTTTTACTACAGCACACAATGATGCCTGGAATTCAGCTGCTATCGGAGATAATAATAAACTTTGGCTGGTGAGTCAGTGTCTTAACTTCAGATGTACATTTCCACTGTCAGCGAGGGTTTTTAAGTTAAACATATTTTAAAGTGAAAATTCAATAAATAATATTTATTTTACCAACAGAATGTGTCTTTGTAGCTATGAGGCTAAATTTTTCTGATTATTCCAGACCTGGCTTTCCTTTTCCCCCATCTCTGCCTATCTCTTCGCTTTCTGTCTAAACTCTGTCTCTTTTCTGTACTTGTTCTTCTCCTGAAGCCTCAAGGAAGAAAGCTGAAAACGGCCTGGACGCCTGGACCATTACTCTTCTGAGATTAAACCCAGACCCACCCATGGCATGGGTCCCGTTCTTTGTCTGATGCCAGTGTCTGATTGAGTCAGATATGGGGTTATTATCACACTGAGCAGCAAGTCTGGATTTTTGCTATTTTTTATAACAAATGTGTGGTGCGTCCACCTAATGCATTCTCCTAAAGAAATATGTCTCCCCGTGTTTTCACCTTGTTTTCCTATTGCGCTCTTAAGGACACAGTAAAAGGGAAACTGTGCTCACTCCAAAAGAGTCTTTTTCATTTCCAGTCATGGTCTGGTTTGGGGAAAATAAAGCATTAACTAAATTTGTAGTTAAGGAGATTAGTGCTCATCTCCTAACAAAAGGTCAACAACTAGAACCTATGCAGTAGATCTGTGGGGGAAAAGATCAAGCAATCTGTTTCTGTAAAACTCAGAGAAGCAGATCCAACTCGGTCCTATAGAGCTTTTATGGATTGGAATTGACACAGAGGCTCGCAAAACAACAACAAGGTTAGTATTACCTAATTTTGAATTTGATCGTTAGAAACATGTGGAATGATTCCCAAATCTGACCAATTTGTTGATATTATGCTGAGGTGTCAGGACATTTTTTTGTTAAAGTACATCTTTTATCACTATTGCTTTATCACCACAGGGAGTGGGTAAAATGAAAAGGTTCTTTTTCCTCAAAATAAAGTTCATTGTATTGACCAGGGCATTTAAATGTATCTCTACAATTCTTAACTTAGTCTCCCAGAAACAGCTTTTATAGATTTAGTTATTTTTTTTGTCATAAAGTATTCTATTTATTTCCCAGCAGCTGGTGTCAAAAAAGTTGTCGTTGTGTTTTTTTAATATTCCTTTCAAATAAATAAAATCTGTTTTCATATTGTGTAAAATTAGTTTTGCCTGCTGTGAGTTTGTGGCATTATGAAGTGATCATTTCTTCCCATGAATTATTTAAAGTGAGGATATCAAAATCTGACTGAACAATACAATACAATATATAATACAATTTAATTTTATAATATACTAGTTCATGTTAGTATCTCAGAGTGCACAGCAGTTACAATAAATTGACTCAGAATTAGTAGATCAACTCTATGCCCTTCAGTTGCATATTCTGGTATCTGAAAATCAGTTTTAAATTTTCCAATGAACTAGAGAAGCACTCTATTTGCAGACTATAGATACCTACAGATATTGTTAGTTTCTCCTAATATTGGGCACTTATATTCAACTGTCCTAGATGGCATTTAGCATGACTTATTTTAAATTCTTAAGACAATGAATTTAACACTTTTCTACCCTATTATTACAACAGTATTATTATAATTTACTCTGGACATCTCTGATCTTTTTGTTTTACATAACAGTATACCTGCCTTAGAGAAAGTGCAACCCAGGTGCTCCTGAAAAGCAGTGATATTGAAGATTCTTCTCAAACACTTTAGGCACATTGCTAGGGGGACTAGTCCTTGGAAAAAGACATCATGCTGGGAAAGATGGGAGGGGGGCAGTCAGCACAAGAGTCAACAAGGTGGATTGACACAGCAACTGTAACAATGTGCTCAAGACTATCTGAGATGATGGGGTGTCATGAGAAAGGGGAAAATACAGATCTGCTGTTGATAGGGTCGCTATGAGTCATAGTCCTGGGCATATAGCAACAGCAACAACCTATGTAATCATCATTATCTCACTATTACCATTATAGAGTTTATAAAGGACAGGAAACAATGACTCAATCACATTCACCCTCTAAGCAGAGAGCATTTAGATCAAAGCTGCTGCGCACTTTAAAGATGAGTGGATGAGTGTGGTGGTAGAAACGAGCAAACCACCAACATATAAGGAAAGGCGGAATGAGAAGCTATAGCGAAGCCCAAATCAAGCAGAAAGAAAAGTGAACTTGTATTTGATATCGATATTATTATAGTAAAGTATAATCAAAATACTACATTTATGTTTTTCCTCAATGAATTTTTTAGAACTCTGCAAGAGAAATTATGTCTGATTAACTCAATGCACCAGAAAAAGAGTCAGTAGATGCTACTTAAGCATACAAATAAGTTATGATAAATTCTATCATATTTTTTTAATATAAAAACTCATGAAGTAACTTTGAGATGAAAAGACCATTTTCTTGATATTTAAACTGACTTAAAGCAAAAAATAGGGATCAATGGGCCACTTTCTTGTTTTTACTATATACTACCAAACCAAAGGTGGGTGATTTTTAATCTGCTGCGGCCCTCAGGCCTTGTTTTAATTGTTTTTTGTCAAACAATCTTCTAAGTGCTATAGTACTGGTCTGTTCACTTGCTGTACAGAGGTAACTCGTGGTTGCTGTGATGCTAAACACAGTGACACTGATGTGTCAAAAGAGATAATGGTTACCAATGGTAGACAGTGTTTGGTGGAGCTCCCCGATTAAAACAAGCTTGGAAGCAGGAGTGGCATCCACTTCCAAAATAGCTTGCCTCCAGAAACCCCATGAACTTGGAGAAATTATAAAAGTTAATACAAGTGTTCAGGTCTTTTATTCATAGGGTCGCTCTTAGTTGTCTATGACCTGACGGCACTTAACAACAGCAGTCTAATAAAACACACATGAAACAAAATCCTTGATGCCACGGGACCAATGCTCCTCCTGCCTCTAGTACCAACCACAATGCACTTCCTTTGACTCAGTAAAAAGCACTACGATCCATCAAGTTGATCAGCTTTCAAAGGCTTCCTCTTTAACCACCATAGCTATTCCATCAAGAATCCCTATTAATAATGTCCCCAAAGGGTTTTCCCAATTGCAACGAATTCTACCCATCTCTGCTATGATCAACACAAATCAAAGATCTTCTATTATTTTGCTTCTTAACTGATTTTGCCACTTTCATGTAAGTCTTATAATTCAGGATAAAAACAAAAGCCTGTGTGGTTTTTAAATGCAAGACAGAATATACTGTTCTCTGAAATAAAATCCTACAAGTTGTGTATGTGGTAGTAAGATTGAAATTCAAACTCCAAACTACGACCATCAACTTTCTCCACTACCTGTTCTTGCCCAGCTCTTTGATTTCATCTCGATCCCTCCTCCATTTTTCACTGTGTTTCTGCTTCAGTGGTCCATTCTACTCTTCAAAAAAAGCCACAATCTCTGCCTGGACTGTCCTATTTCTAGTTCTTTATGTGGATGATACTTTATCATCACTCTATACGGAAGCAGTAACTCCTCAGAAAGATATTTCTTTCCCTAGTAAAGGTATTCACACACTCTCCAATTCACTCTATAATTCTTTTCTATTTAAAAAAAATCCTTAGTTACATTGCACGTCTGTGTGTACAGTCTTCAAAAGAGTAAGTTTCCCACAACTTAGCTGGTACCTCTAGGTCTAAGTCTGTTAGGAGTTTGCAATCACCCAGGGCCATGTTCTCATCTGAAAGCTCAACTGGGACAGACGGTTTTCTAGTAGGCTGTTCACAGGCCCCATTTCTTTGCTATGTGAGTATCTCCACAGAATTTCCTCATGATATGACACTGAGCTTCTCCAGTGGAAGTGATCCAGTAGATTGTGAAAAAGCAGGAGGGATCCAGGATGGAAGACATAAACTCTTTTTTAACATAAATCATCTATTTTGTCATATTTTATGTATTACAAGTGAGTCACTACTTTCAGTCAATATTACAGGAAAGGAAATCAGGCAAAGAGATGTGTATATCAAGTTGGGGCCATAATAGAAGCTGTGCATCATAATTATATATACTATATTCATAAAGTATAGAATAATTTCTATAATTATAGTAATCAAATTAATAAACAGTGAATTGCCCAGAGAATAGTGTTGGGACTTGTCTCGACTCAACATTTTTTCCAATAATCCAGAAAAGAAAGTTCTGAATGAAATGGAATTGAATTGAATACTATTTAAGTAATGGCAGTTAAGTCAAATCAAATGATCAGAAAGAAGGCAATGAATTGTATGAGTAAATAGAAAGCAGCACAGTTTTAATTTATTTATCGGTAAAACACAGAATAGAGATGGGCTGTGTCGTGAGAGAGTCAGCGAGGCAAATTCTCAGAAATATTTAATATCAGACATCACACATCAAAGGCAATGGCTGAATGTCAGTTATCATTCTCAACGTAGACAAATTTAAAGCAAGCAGCTTTTTGAAAATAATACCAATTACATTAATGATAGATTCCTTTCACTATTCCACCACTGGTCCTGATAGGGAGTCAGCACTAAGCAACCATGTTAGTTTCCTAGGTTTACTGTATTAAAGTCTCACAAACTGCACAGCTTTAAGTAACAGTTATTACCTCACAGTTCTTAATGAGAGAGTCTAAAATATGGGTATTGACCATGTGTTGATTACCTATGATGTGTTCAGAGACAGTGTAGATTTTCCATGTCTCTTTTTTGTTTTGATAGCTCCAAATTTTCCATGATTTACAGTTGCAATTATCACATGCTGTCTTTCTTCTATCTCTTTGTATCTTTTTTTTCTTTTCTGAGGATACCTGTGATATAGGCTTAGGTTTCACAATATTTCATGTTAATCTCAGGTTCATCTGTTAAAATCACTAAAGAATTTCATTCCAAGCAGAGTCATATTCACAGGTACAGAGTAGAGGGGCTAAAGACTTCAGTATATCTCTTCAGGAGACACAATTTCATCCATAATGAGACCCTTGCATTTAATGTTATATGCTCAACAATTCATTGGCATTTAGTAAGGACTGACACAGCTGGCAGCCTCCAGGGATTTTTCAGAGACTATAAACCACAAAGAAGGTGATTTCCCATCTTTCTCCTGTGGAGCAGCTGGTGGATTCAAACCACCAGCATTTGGGTTAGAGGTGGATCTCCTTACCCAACAGGCCATCAAAGTTCCTTATACTAGTGAATTTTTTATTCTAAACATCTAGCAACTTGTCAGATGCTGCCAAGTTGAGTAAGATTCATAGCAACCCCATGAACAACAGATCTGAACCTGGCCTATCCTGTGCCATCGTAATCATCCTGAACACACGTGAATGAGTCTATTGCTGCAGTCATTGGGTCAATCCATCTCATCAAGGGTCTTCTCTTTCACTGGCCCTCCACCTTTCTAAGCATGATGTTCCTTTCCAAATAACTCATATGCTCAAAGTATATGATATGAAGCTTTGTCATTCTTGCCTCTAAGGAGCAGTCTTACTGTACTTTTCCAAAGATTTACTTATTTGCTCTTGTGGCAGTCCACGAGATATTCAGTATTTTTCTCCCACACCACAGCTTAAATTTAACTTTTAAGTCTAAACTTCAACAATTAAAAAACCAAAGATCCAGATCGACTACATCTGTGGAAGGAACCGCTGGAGAAGCTCAACATCATCTGTGAAAACTAGGCCGGGGGCTGATTGTGGAACA
>NW_006399782.1:20348566-20400864 GCF_000299155.1 Elephantulus edwardii | reverse complement strand
ATGCTTGGGAGGGTGGAGGGACAGCGCAGGAGGGGAAGACCCTCTATGAGATGGATTGATTCGGTGACTGGGGTAATCGGGATGGGCGTGCTAGAGCCAGTGCGGTTAGCGCAGGATAGAGCAGGGTTTAGGGCTGTTGTGCACAGGGTCGCTATGAGTCGCAAACGACTCGATGGCACATAACAATAACCACAACATATTAACTGAAATACAGGAAGTTATCAATCCAATCTCTACAGTATGCAGTGTACTGAGTTCAATATTAGCTTCCCAAAACATTTGTTCACATCAACATCTAGAGCAAGCATGTGTCCTTACTCAGAAAAAGGTCTTTCTAAAAAGATCATTGTGGACTGTTGTCATTTTTAGGTGCCGCCACATCGAGTACTATTTGTTGCAATTCTATGAACAACATCTTATCCTGTGCCATCCTCACAATCTCTAATATACTCCAAAGACAAAGACAAATGTCCTCATAAGAACCAGAAGAGAAGGTACAGGCATGAAGAAGAAAGTGATGTGCAGAAAGAAACATGCGTGGAGCCACAAGAAGTTGGAAGAAACAAGGAAGAATTCTCCTCCCGAGCTTTTTAGAGGAGAGTATGGCCCTGGAGACACCCTCCTTTGGATTTTTTTTCTTCCAGCATTGTGAGGGGATACATTTCTGTTGTTTAAAGAAGCACATTTGTGGCACTTTGTATGGCAGACATAGGAAACAAATACACTCAGAACTAGTAATTATGTTTTGTTAGGAAGGCACGGAGGGACTGAACAGAGCTTTTGGGTTAGACATCAGGGTTCAGTCTCTACTGCCTCTGTACTAGTTACGAGATGTATAAGTGACTGTTTATCTATATTTGATAAAATGATCGTAAGTGCTTGTAAGATCACTGTGGGATATGGAGATGTGTAAAATACCCCACTAACTGTAGGCATTCCAATATCATTATTCTGCTCAATATTTAATACTTGATTAACCTCCTGTTAATAATAAATTCAAAAGTGTGGCACAGATCTCTAAAAGTTAAAAACTGTTGTTTTCCTTGAGAATCAACAAACATTTTACAAGGTATTAATTAGAGCATAAGGGATTGATTATTGTGGAAACTGGTTGTGCAATACCAAATGTTTCAACAAAACTTCAAACTATGCCATTTTAGGCAGCCTCCCTGGTTTCCAGTGAAACCATACTAAGTTAGGTTATTTCAGTTTCATTCCTTAATGTCCTCCCTAGTTAGTTCATATTCACAAATAATGAAATGTAAGGCCAAAGCTTTATAAGAAAATGTTTGCCTTTAGCGTGGGCTTACAACAAGCACAAAGAGAAGCAAAGATTATGGTAACAGAATTCTCCTAAGTGTTTGTTTTGTTTTGTTCTTTTCACTAAGGTAACTTCCAAATAAAATATTATTAAAATTATACCTACCACAGACACTTTAAGTTATCCCTGGCTTTACACGTATAAGAAACTAAAAATAGTTTTAACAGTAATTTTAATATAGGAAAAATAAAGGAATCATGAAGCTCAGGTATTTAATATTTTGCATGAGTTCTTAATATTTAAAAAATTGAGATCCTTATTAGGGCTATTAAAAAGTGCAAGAAAAGGGAAATAAATGTAAGAATTGCTATTATATTTTCTTTTCCTACGAATCAATTTGAAAAAAGTATTTAAAAAATGTGAAATTCATTAAATAAAGTGTAATACAACTCTGACACACTCCTGTCCTAATTTTAAACCATGTACTGATGTGTCAAATGTGTTAATGGTTGATTACCCAAAGTGGACAGAGAGTGGAGTGGAGCTCTCCGATGAAAACAAGCTTGGAAGGAGGAGTGGCGTCCACTTCCATAACAGCTTGCCTCGGGAAATCCTACGAACCTGGAGAGAGGATGAAAGACACCCAAGTGTTGAGGACTCTCCTTCATAAGGTCTCTATGAGTCACCTGCGACTCGATGGCACTTAACAACAACAATTCTTATTTGTGTCTATTAAAATGTAGGGACTCTAGGGGTGTAGCGGTAAGAATCCGTGCTGCAATCTCAACGGCACGGGGTTTGAATCCACCAGCTGCTCGATGGGAGAAGGATGGCCAATCTTCTCTGGTGTGATTAACTGCCTCCGAAAACTTGTTGAAGGGTCAGCTATGGGTCAGTTATGACTTGAAGGTACAAAACAACAACAATAAAATTGAGTCATTTTCACTCATTTTTTCATTCAACAAGTAATAATTATATTCATTTGATCATTTAAATATTTATTGAATGAACAAATTAGTGAATAAATGAGCTGTGGTGGCCTAATGGTAAGGAGCTATGCTGCCATCTCAAAGGCATGTGGTTCAAATCTACCACATGATCCACAGGAGAAAGATGGACAATCTCCTCCTGTACAATTAAACTGTCTCTGAAAACCAATTGCAGGGTCAGGTATGCGTTGGTTTCAAATCGGTGGTACACACCACCACCTTTTGTCTAGTCAATTATCATGTACGATCATGTAGTCAGATATTAGAGATATGGCCTTTAATAGTATAAACATTTTTTAAATTAAAATCAAAAGGAAGTTAGGCCAAACAATAAATAAAAATAAAGCATGCAGAGAAGCAGCAGGATTTAAGGCTATTCTAATTGGTTAGGGAAGGTATTTTAGATAATGAACTTAAAAGTTGAGAGAATAAATTGGTGTTAATTCGATGAAGATTAGCAGAAGAGAGGAAAAGAAAATAGAAATGATTCAGAAAATAGTGTATTGATGACATATTGAGGTAAGGGTAGTAACAAAATTTGGACATACAAAATGGTAAAAATGGAACAATATGAAAAACATAACTAATGCCATCTTTTCTAACAGTGGTGTACTTAACCGTTAGTGTCACCTAAGAATCCCAAATATAAAAGAGGGAAAATCATTTATAAAAACTTTATCATGTCATACAGGCAGACATTTTACCAGTGTCCTCCTGAATCCAGATTTGAAGACAAGAAAACTCCCAATATAATATCTTATAATTGTAATAATATAGTTTCTATAGGTTATTCACATTTTACAGAAGTGAAAAATACCCGAAAGAATAAGGGATCTGCCCAATATTACTAACAAGTAAGTTGATTTCAAACCATCTAATTGTTTGGCTTCTAACAAATTATTATCTCCAAAACACCTAATTATTCTATTATACATCATTGCTTTTTACAATCGTTGTTGTTCATCATCAAACTGGAAGCAATGCAAAGCTGACCCTCCAGATGATTTTAGAGGCTGTAAACTGCATAGGAGGTGACTGCCTATTTTTCTTCAAAAGAGTTGCTGTTAAATTTTAACTTCATGCTTCTGGGTTGGCAGCACAACTCCATATCACTAGGCCACTAGTTGGTATTGTTGTTATGTGTCATCGAGTTGCCTGCAACTCATAGCAATCTTATGTGCAATAGCTCTTAAGTCTGTCTTATCTTGAGCCAGTCTCACTGTCTCTGACATACCTACCTCTATTACTCCAATTACTGAGTCAATCCATCTCACCCAGGTTGTCGTCTGTGCTGTTCCTCCACCCTTTCAAGCATGATGTCCTCTTCCAGGAACCAGTCCTTCCTAGTCACATGCTCAAAGTATGTGAGAGGGAGCTTCAAAATATTTGCATCCAAAGAGTAGTCTGGTTTCACTCTCTCAGGACAGACTTACTTGGTTTTTTTTGACAGTCCACGGTATGTTCAATACTCTTCCCCAGCACTACAACAAAGGCATCAATAAATCTTCTGCCATCCCTAGTCATTGTCCAGTTCTCTAACACATAGCAAGTAACTGTGAAGACCTTGGCCTGAATCAGGTGCACCTGAGTCTCTAGACTGACATCCTTGCTCTCTATCACTTTGGAGATGTCCCTGACGACAGATTTTTCAAGTGTAAATAATCCTTTGATCTCTTGACTGCTAGTGTCAAGAATGCTGCCTGTGGATCTAAGCAAACTGAAACTATTAACCACCTCAATCTCTTCTCTACCCATCATGTCAATTGGCCCAGTGGTGAGAATCTTTATCTTCTTTTTTCTTCTTCTTTTTATTAATTTTACTGAAAGTTTACAGAGACTTAGGATTTCCATTCATTCATTGTTGCACTTTTCTCCCTGCCCACCTCCCCACCCCTCCCCCCAAGAATCTTCATCTTCTTGATGTTGAGTTTCAATTCACATTGGATGTCTTTGACATTCTGCAGAAAAAAAATCTTCTATTTAGCTCCTTAACGTCTTGATTTTTTCCCCTTTGTTTCGGCTTCTTGATGCTCTACTGCAATATTCAGGGTCCTTATGGCCATCCATCTCAGTCTTTTCTTCCTCCTCTGTCTTTTGTCAATGATCTTTTGAATTCTTTATGAATGATATGCTTGATATCCTCCAAAAGCTCATCTGATCTTCGTTCATAAGTGCTTAAGTCTCAAACCTGAGATGATGATTTTTAAATTGAGGTGGGATAGACTCAGGACAAATTTTTGTTCTTGTGGGTTTGATTTCATTTTTTTTTTGCTTCAGTTTGAACTTAAGTAGTTGATGTCAGTGCATGGACAATCTCCATTCGTTCATTGTTGCACTTTTCTCCCCTCCCAAACCTCTCCCTTAGTACACTACCCTCTTGGAAAAGTAAAAGAAAAATTCTTTCATTGTTTTACCATCCCTCCCCCCAGGTCCACTCCACTATGCAGCCTTCGTTCTGGACTCCCGTCATGACAAAAATACCTAATCACATATCCCTTTTAAACAGTTTTCTCCCTCATCTGTTTCAATGCAGTATACATTATTTATACCATCTTTCTCTGTCTCTCCCCAACTCTGATGTCAGTCCTGTTTTACAACAGTGGTACCATGCAGGATTTGTCCTTTTGTGACTCAGATAACGTCACTCAGCATAATGTCCTCCAGAGTCACCCATTTTTAATAATATTACATCAGTTTCTTGTTTTTCAATGAAGCATAGTATTCCATTATGTGAATATACCACAGCTTCTCTATCCATTCGTTTGTTGATGGGCACCTGGGTTGTTTCCAACTCCTTACTATTGTGAACAAAGCCGAAATAAACATGGGTGTGCATATATCTGCTTGGATGTCAGTTATGGTCTTTTGGGGGTATATTTCCAGTAGTGGAATTGCTGGGTCAAATGGTATCTCTATTTGCAACTTTTTGAGAAAGCGCCATACTGCCTTCCACAGTGGTTGCACCATTTTACATTCCCACCAACAGTGAATAAGGGTTCCAGTTTCTCACAACTTCGCCAGCATTTGTTGCTTGCTGTTCTGTTAAATTTTGCTATTCGGACTGGGGTGAGAAGATATCGTGTGTGTGTGTGTGTGTGTGTGTGTGTGTGTGTGTGTGTGTGTGAGTGTACCGTCAAATCAGATCTGACTGGTACAGGAGGAAATTGTCCCTCCTTTTCCCGGCAGAGCATCTGGTGGATTCGAACCATGTGCCTCTTGGATTGTAGTTGCAGCTCCTTGCCACTAGGCCACCCGAGCTCCCCGAAGATATCTTATAATTGTTTTGACAATTTATGTTTCTTATAAAAGGCATTTGTCATGAACAAATCATTGTACAAAATTCTATCATTCTATCTCCAGCTTCATTTCTCCACCCAAATTGATGCTTTCCGACTACTGATCCTTCTTCCCAGTTTCCAACTTTTGCATTCCAGTCACTCATTATTATTAATGTACCTTGGTTATCTGTTCGATCGATTTCCAACTGCAAAAGTTGGTAAAAATCATCTATTTGCTCCTCTTTGACTCTGGCTGTTGGTGGATATATTTGAATGATAGTGTTATTAACTGGACTTCTTTATATGTATATGGATATCATTTTGTTGCTAATAACATTGTAATTCAAGGTGGATCTGGAAATGACCCTTTTAACTATGATTGTCACCCTGTTTTTCCTCACCTTTTCAGCTTCACTATAGTAGATTAAATGATTGTCTGTTTTCTTTCAATGAGTGCTATCTATTAACAGCAAAATAAATGAGGAAAGGTGTCTTTCAAAAAACCATGGGAATAAACTATTCCTAAAAACACCTAGCCTAATTATTTTATTAGAATTACTTCTCATCCATTCCTTATACATAATTTTTTCATTTCTCTTGATTCATTATTGAAATATTTGTACTATTGCTGAACTGTCACATACATGCACAAATGTTGTTGCTGTTGTTGTTGTTTGTGTTTTCGAGTTCCTTGTGACTCATAGTGACCCTTTATACAGGAGCCCTAAATCCTGCTCTATCCTGTGCCAACCTCACTGTCTCTGACACACCTACTCCCAGTACTACAATCACTGAATTGATCCATCTCATCGAGGGTCTTCCTCTCTTGTGCTGTCCCTCTGCTTTTGCAAACATGAGGTCCCTCTCCAAGGACTGGTCCCTCCTTACGACAGGCCCAAAGTATGTAAGATGAAGCTTTAGAATCCTTGCCTAAAAGGAGCAGCCTGGTTTCAATCTCTCTAGGACAAACCTGTTTGTTCTAGCAGCTTATGGTATATTCAACAGTCTTCTCCAGCACCGCAGCTCAAAGGAACCAATTATCTTTCTATCATCCTTAGTCACCATCCAGCTCTCTGACACATAGCATGCAGCTGTGAAGACTATGGCCTAGATCAGGTGCTCCTCAGTCTCCAGCTTGATGTCACTGCTCTTCAGTACTCTGGAGATGTCCCTGACAGCCAGCTTTCCCAATGTAATTCTTCTCTTGATTTCCTGGCTGCTAGTACCAAGAATGTTGACTGTGGAGCCAAGCAAGCTAAAACTATTAAGAATGTCAATCTCTTCATGATCTATCATGATGCTGCAATTTGCCCAGTTGTGAGAGTCTTTGTTTTCTTGATGTTGAGGTTCAATCCATATTGAAGACTGCAGTCCTTGATCTTCTGCAACAAGTGCTTCAGGTTCTCCTCAGTTTCAGCAAACAGGGTTGTGTTATCTGCATACCGCAAGTTGTTGATGAATCTTCCTCCAATCCTTATGCCACATTCCTTCTCCTATAGCCCAGTGTCCTAGATGATCTGTTCTGCATACAGATTAAGAAGGTATGGAGAAAGAATACATCCCTGGTGGTCCCCCTTCCCAATTTTGAACCATGCAGTGTCTCCTTCCTCTGTTCTGACAACAGCTTCTTGGTTCAAGAGTAGGTTTTGCATAAGCACAATCAAATGCTCTGGGATTCCTATTCTTCTCAGAGTTAGCCACAGTTTGTTGTGATCCACACGGTCAAAAGCCTTTATATTGTCAATGAAGCACAGATAGACATTCCTCTTGTACTCTCTGCTTTCTGCCAAGCCCCACTTAACACTAGCTATAATATATTTAGTAACATGGCCTCTTCTAAATCCAGCACATCTGGCAGTTCTCTATTAATGTGTTGCTCCAGTTGTTTTTGGATAATTTTCAGCAGAATTTTGCTTGCATATTATATCAATGATATTGTCCAGTAATTTCTGCACTGTTGGGTCACCTTTCTTTGGAATGGGAACAAATATTAATCTCTATCAGTCAGTTGGCAAGGTAGCTGTCCTCCAGATTTCTTGGCACAAGTAAGCACACCCAGGGCAGCATTTTTTTGTTGAAATATGCCAATTGGTATGTTGTCAACTCCCAGAGGCTTGTGATTTTTCCAATTCTTTCATAGCAACTTGAACTTCCTGCTTCATCACCACAGGCTCTTACTCATATAATGTTTCGTGAAATTCTTCTATGTCAACCAATTCCTTCTGATACAGTGACTCTGAATACTCTTTCCATTTTCTTTTAATGCTTCTTGAACCATTTAACATTCTTCCCAAATCATCCTTAAGTATTACCACTAATGGCTTGAATTTGTTTTTCAATATCTTCAGCTTAAGAAATGCTGAGCAAGTTCAGCCCTTTAGATTTTCTGACTCCAGCTCTTTGCACATTTCAATATAGTATCTTGCACTGTCATCTTGAGCTGCCTTTGAAATTTTCTGTTCAGCTCTTTAATTTCTAGCTTTCATATTAGAAATGTAAAATTTAGTAAACTTGGAAATGCATATATATCCATGAACCACTACAAGCAAGACAAGAAAGTTACTTATCACTCCAGAGCTTTCTTATATTCCTTTGTAATCCCTTCCTCTTGACTCTCCCCATTCTTGGCCAACCAGCGATCTATTTTATATCCTAGTCCATTTTTACATTTTCCATAATTTTATACAAATATTATCTTATAATATGCATTTATTTTTGCCCATCTTCCTTCACTTTGTATAATAACTATGAAATCTTTTTTGTAGCATATGGGAAAAAGTCAAAAGACAAAGTAATTTCCGTGGAGTTTGAACTGACTCATAGCGGACGCTCAACAAAGGCTATAAAATGCATGGAAGAAAAGTCTCTATATTTCTTCTGCCTAATCACTAGTGGATTTGAAAGCACCAGAAGGACACCACCTTTAGGCTAGAGAACTGTCTATACCACCAGAACTCCCTATAGGTAACTCACTTCTTATCACAGTTGAGAAGTATTATATTGATAGACATTTAGGCAGCTTGAACCTACTAACTGCACAAAGGGGGAAGTTGTAACAGTCTTCTTCCATACAGATTTCTAGGTTTAGACTGTCTATGGGACAGTTCTACTCTGTCCGGCAGGGTTGCAGGTCATTGGAATCAACTTGACTATATAGGGTGTGGTTTCTGGTAGCGAAGACAAAGAATTTGGTAATGCTGGGTCTTTTTTCCATGTGTTTATTTACTATTCTTTGATAAAGTGTTTAAATAATTTGCTCTTTTAAAAAAATGGGTTGTGACAGAGACTGAAAAAGAAGAAACTCATAAAATATACAAAGTGGGTGACCCTGGAGGACATTATGCTGAATGAAATATCTCAATGACAGAAGGACAAATACTGCATAATTCCATTGTTATAAAACAGGACTTACATGGGGGTTAGGGAAAACTAAGAAAAGAGGGGATAAATAATGAACACTGCATTGAAATATATGAGGGAAAGAACTGTCTAAAATAAATATATGATTAGATATTATTTGTATGACAACAGTCCAGAATAAGATGTGCACAGCAAAATGGCTTGGGGGGGGTAAGGGAAGGAGGAAATTGTGTAACAATGAAAGAATGTTTTTAAAGAGAAAAGTGAAAGGGGCAGAGGGGGAGTAGGTAGTAGAATGGAAAATGTGTAACAATGAATAAATGGAAATCCAAGTTTTCTGTAAAATTTGATTAAAATATCAATAAAAAAATCACAAGAGAAGAAATGAAAAAAATTTAGACAGATTTTAAAAAAAACCAGAGGTGACTACACGAATATTAGACAACCTCTAAAAAATAGGTTGTTTATTGATAATTCTTTGTTAAGCAAATATATTTCATAGTCTGTGGCTTGTATTTTCATTCTCTTAATAATGTCTTTCAAAAAGCTGAAGTTTTTAAATTTGATGATGTCTAATTTAACAATTTATTGTTTTATAGATCATTCATAGAGCGCCGGTGCATGTATTATCTGCTTACAGAGGACATAGACATCTGGAGGTGGCACAAACAGCTAAATAATCAGCTACTAATTAAAAGGTTGCTAGTTCAAATCCACTCAGAAGT
Source organism: Elephantulus edwardii (assembly GCF_000299155.1). NCBI lineage: Eukaryota > Metazoa > Chordata > Mammalia > Macroscelidea > Macroscelididae > Elephantulus > Elephantulus edwardii. The sequence goes on along the minus strand of NW_006399782.1, from coordinate 20,391,251 downwards.
ATCTTGTAAAAAAAGGTCCAGGATATCTACGTCTGAAAAAAAATCACAGCTACTAAAATCTCTACTGAGTATAGTTCCACCCTGAAAGAGATGGTGTCACCATGAATAGAAATCTTGGAAACTGGTAACATGCTACATAATTTATCTTCTTTAACTGTTGAATCTTATGTAGTTGGGATGATGCCTGATACATGTTGCTGCTTTGTGCCATCGAGTCGCTTGCGATTCATAACGTTGGCATTTAATACATACATATTAATAAATAACTGAGAAATGTCAAGTCTGAAGTGTAGATTGTGAAGGCTTAGTTTACAAGGTACATAGAAAATTATGTTAAAAGCAAATGCATGTTCATGCCTTTGAGTTGCAGTGCTAGAGAAGAGTCTTAAGCATACCATGGATGTCCAAGAAAACAAATAAGCTTGCACTGAAGAGGGTGAAATCATGTTTCTCCATGGAGGTTAGGATTTTGAAGCTCCGTCCCACAGACACTGGGCACGTGGCCAGGAGGGACCTGTCCTTGGAGAAGGACATCATGCTCAGAAGGGTGGAGGGAAAGCACAGGAGAAAAGGACTCCAGATTAGATGAACTGACACAGTAACTGGAAAAATGGATGTAGGCATGTTGGGATCAGTGGAACTGGCTCAGGACAGGGCAGGCTTCAGAGCTGCTGTCACTAAGGGTCGCAGGAGACTCAATGACATACAACAACAACATTAAAGAGGTAGCTCTAGTGCCTCAGTGGTAAGCAGTTGCATTGCCAACACAAAGCTTCGAAATCACCAGTTGCTCTGTAGGAAAAAGATGCACAATCTCTTCCTATGTGATTTGTTGTTGTTGTTATGTGCTGTCGAGTTGCTTGCGACTCATAGAGACCCTATGTACAATAGCCCTAAACTCTGCTCTGTCCTGTGCCAATCGCACTGTCTCTGACACTCCCATCCCAATTACCCCAGTCACTGAATCAATCCCCCACAAAGAGGACCTTCCTCTCCTGTGCCGTCCCTCCACCCTCCCAAGCATGATGGCCTTCTCCAAGGACCAGTCTCTCCTCACAACATGTGATTTACAGACTCTAAAAAAACCTACTGAAGGGTCAGTTATGAGTCGGTTCCAGCTTGACAGACACAAAACAAATAATACATATAAAAGGAGCCCTGACAGTATATTGCATAACATACTGGGCTACTAACTGATATTCAAACCACTGAAAGCTCAGTGGTTTGGGTCCACCAGGCACTCCTTGAGAGAAAGATGGGCATTCTCCTGCTAAGACTGTGCCAAAGCGCCAATGGAGAGTTGTTATGAGTTGGTACCAACTTGTCTGAAATATATTTCCCCCCTCTAAAGTGCTTGATAGAAGAACTTGAATTTCAAATGATGTCATTAAAGACCCTGCATTATTTTCCTGGAGACAATTTTTTTTTCTCTCTGAAAGTATGAATCTGAATAGTTTTAGAACTCAATTGTAAAACAATAATCCCTTACCCTACCTCCATCCCCATTTCCCATGGGCTCAAGTCCTATATGAACCCCTGTAAATAAATCAAGCTGCTCATTTCTCGAAAACTCTAATTGTACCAATTATAAATAAGCCTCAGGATGGATTTCAACCATCAGCATCCCCAAAACCATTATCTGCAACTATAATCCATTATTTTTCTTTCATAATTAATTTTTCTAAGTAGGTCAGTAATATTCGCTTTATTTAAGTGCTGTTCCAGCAAACCCATTTTCCCAATAACCAGAGCCAACTGCAATATATACATATTTTTCTATTAGGGACAGCAAAATATTCTAATATTTTGCGAAAAAAGCTAAATTATGCATTGAAAAATTGTTTTTTGTTATATATGAGAAGAGAATATATTGGTCCTCAAATGCATATATTTGATCATATTCAATGAGACTTGAGACTGTAGTGGTCAGAGCATCTTAAAGACAGGTACAAAGGTGTTTAATGAGGTACTCTTAAAATAAAATCCAAAAACTGAGCTAATTATCATCTATTATGTAAATCCACGGGCACAACTGCCAGAGAAAATTTTAGATAACAGAAGACATAGTCATAGATATGTATATGATACAGAGTATGCTTATAATAGTCCTACATGAGTTTCTCTCTTTCTCTGTGTGTGTATATATATATATATATATATGTGTGTGTGTGTGTGTGTTGTTGCTGTTGTGTACCGTTAAGTCAGAACCAACCCATAGCTCACCCTCCAGTAGGTGTTCAGAGGCAGTTAATCACACCCACAGAGCAACTGGTGGATTCGAACCTTTGAAATTTGAGCTTTGGGAATTGCAATGCAGTTTCTTACCACTAGGATACCAGAGCTCCCTTACCTAACTAGTGTACATGTTTGAGAGTAAGACATACACAAACAGACAGAGAGAGAGAGAAACACAGGGAACATAAAACCTTAAATAAAAACTTTAAGTATTAATACTATCAAACAGTAGTTCAGCATAACTAGTAAGAGGAGCTGTGTGCTTTAAGTATTATACTCTTTTAAGAATTGTCTATGTAGAATAAAATTGACAACAGCAACTCAAAAGAATAGATAAGACATTTTAGGGGCAGTATTATGTTAAGAGCCCTGGTGGCCTAGTGGAAAAAAGCTGCACTGCAATCCTGAAGGAATGCAGTTCAAGGTTACCCTGGGAGAAAGATGGGCAATCTCCTACTGTGTGGTTAACTGCCTCTGAAAACCCGCCAGAGGGTCAGCTACGGGTCAGTTCTGACTCTATACTACAAAATAAGAACAATTATGTTAAAAAGGGAGAATCAGTTTTTAAATGAGTTTGAGATTGGATGCATAACTTGAACGGTATAATCAATGTCACTGAATTATACTTGTAGAAATGTTTTAATTGGTGTATTATGAGATTTATAACCTCAACTCTCTCTCAATAGATCGACAGATAGATAGATAGAAGATAGATATCTCTGTCTCTGTCTCTCTCTCTCTCCCGCTATCTATTCAAAATCAGGAAATGTGTGTGTCAGGGATGCATTCTATTTCCATACCTTTTCAATCTATAACAGATCACCCAGGAGGGTAGGTTCTATGAGGACGAATGTGCCATCAGGATTGGAAGAAGACTCATCCACAACCTGTGTTATGTAGATGACACTTGACAAAACGGAGGAGGACCTGAGGCATTTGTCGCAGAAGGTCAAGGAACGCAGCCTTCAATATGAATTGAAGCTTAATATTACGAAGACAAAGATTCTTACCACTGGACCGGTTGGAAGCACCATGATAGATGGTGAAAAGACTGAGATTGTTAACTGCTTTACTTTGCTTGGCTCCACAATCAACACTCTTGGCACCAGCAGTCAGGAAATTAAAAGACAAACTGCATTGGGAAAAATCTGCTGTCAGAAACATTTCAGAGTATTAAAAAGCAATAGTGTCACTCTGGAGACTAAGGTGTGCCTAATCCAGGCCATGGTCTTCTCAGTTACTTACTATGTGTCAGAGAACTGGAGAATGACTAAGTATGACAGAAGAAAAACGGATGCCTTGGAGTTGTGGTGCTGGTGAGGAATATTGAATAAACCATGGGCTGCTAAGAAAACAAATGGGTCTATCCTGGAGAGTGTGAAACCAGGCTGCACGTTGGAGGAATCTGAAGCTCCATCGCACATATTTTGGGCATGTTGCTTTGACAGGGATATCATTCTGGAAAGCGCTTGAAAGGGTAAAGGGACAGTGCAAGACAGGAAAATGCTGGCTAAGAGGATTGATGATACAATGACCAGGGTAATGGGGGTGGATGTGTCAGAGGTGTCAGAGACATGAAATTGGCTTAAGATAAAGCAGGGTTCAGAGCTGTTGTACATAAGGTCACTGAGTTGCAGGCGATTCACCAGCACATAACAACAACGTGTGTGTGTGTTTGTGTGTGTGTGTGTGTGTGTGTGTATGTGTCCAGCCTCAACAATAAACAAAAAATGATAAATTTTGAAACAAAACAAAACACATAACCCTCAACTCATTGGAACACAGGAGACAAAAATGGTCAAGCAGTTCTAACCTCAATGAGCTTTACTCCCCAGAGTACACCTAAGGCCTTCATTCAGAGCTTATTATTCTCCATTTAGACACAATCCTAACAGCTTTAGGTATTGACTTTTCCATCCACAACTGATTAAAAGTTAAAAACTTGAGAATATGTGTGCATTTGTGGCTGTAAGCAGATTGAGAGAAATGAGGGCTCTATGGGGGACACTAATCCTGAAGGTTTGAAAGTGTCCTCAATTCTTTGGAGGATGGCAGATTAATTTGAGCCAGTTCTCACAGAGGAAATGTGTGAGAACTCAGTGATAAAAATGGGGTAGTACATTCAACAGGAGACAACATAATAATCCAACATAATAAATATAATTATTTTATCAAACAGCAAATTCAGCATTGCCTGATTTTTCTCAACGGTCCACAACATCAACCTCCTTTTGGAAGGTGCCACTATAACTCCAGCATGCTCCCATGCAGTATACATATGCACACATGTTATTGTGTTCTATCTAGTCAGAACCAACCCACAGTTGCGCCTCCAGTAGGTTTTTAGAGGCAGTTCATCACACAGGAGGAGACTGCCCATCCTTCTCCCACATTGCAGCTGATAGCCTCATATCATGCTTTTGGACTGCAGCACAGCTTTTTGCCACTAGGCCATGCAATATACACATAGAGAAAAATGTTGTTGTTGTTACGTTCCGTCGAGTTACTTATGATTCATAATGATCCTATGTACAATAGCCCTAAAACCTGCTCTATCCTGTGCCAACCTCATTGTCTCTGACACACCCACCCTCATTAACCTAGTAACTGAATCAGTCCATCTCATATAGAGTCTTCCTCTCTTGCACTGTCCCTTCACCCTCCCAAGCATGATGTCCCTCCCAAGGACTGGTCCCATCTTGTAGCATGCTCAAAGTGTGTCAGACGAAGTCTCAAAATCCTTACCTCCAAGGAAAAGCATTGGCTCAGCCTCTCCAAGGCGAACCTGTTTGTTCCCCTAGAAGTCCATTGAATATGATATATTCAGTACTCTTCTCCAGCACCACAGCTCAAAGACATCAATTCTCTTTCTATCATCCCTAGTCACTGTCCAGCTTTTTTACTCATAGAAAGTAATTGTGAAGACTATCGGCTGGATCAACGAGGTTGCTCTTCAGCACTCTTGGAGAGGTCTTTGAAAGCAGACTTTCCCAATGCAATTCATCTTTTGATTTGCTGGGTGCTGGTACCAAAGGTGTTGATTGTGGAGCCAAGCAAGCTAAAAGCTATTGACAAATTTATATTGTTATGTAGTGTGTATATTGTTAAACACACACACACACACACACACACACACACACATACACATATAAAGATATAGATATATAGATATATATATACACACACACAAACATATACACATATAAAGATATTTACACACACGCACACACACACGCACACACACACACACCCCAAAACCAATGCTGTCAAGTTAGTTCTTACTCAGTGGCCTTTCTTCAGTTTTTCTGATGCTGCAAGTCTTATAGGAGAAGTCTGTTCTTATATATATGGAGCTCTGGTGGAACACTGATTTAAGTGATGGGCTGTTAACCCAAAGGAGTCAGCAGTTTAAATCCATCAAATAGACATCTTCTTACAGAGATAGATACATGGTTTCAGAAATTCAATGAGTTTGTTTTGGTTTTGGACTATGTGTATATAATTATTGTTTCATGTTGACAAAATAGATATCTAAAAACTATCAATTCAGTATTTTCACAGTACAGTTTCACAATATTGATTATGTTTATTATGTTTGACAACTATAAACATTATGCTAATTATTATTCCACAATTAATAAAAAAATCAGTGATTCAGGGCTCCCTAAGCAAAGAGTCTATCTTCTATGTCTGTTGTTGTTGTGTACTGTTGAGTCAGAACCGACTCATAGCTGACTCTCCACTGGGTTTTCAGAAGCAGTAAAGGAAGGAGATTACCCATTCTTCTCCCTCAAGCCTGGTGATGGATTTGAACTACCTGCCTTTGAAATGGCAGCACAGCGTCTTACCACTATGTTACTACAGCTCTCATATGCCCAGTTACTCCTAATAAACTTTCCACTCTGTTTTCAAACCACTCTTTAACACTAAAAATTTACCAGATGTTTCTTAAACAAAACTGAGAAGATGGGATCTTATGTCTTTTACAAAAGGAAATGTGATACCACTAACAACAAGTACTGTGTATATATCTATGAGACACAACTTACGGAAAAATTGGTGTGAACATGGGTTTAGTATCTGTTAAGTGTTGAGTGTCAGCTGAGCCCTAGAATACTGCAAAATAGCAGTGCTTCAAGAAATCCCCTTCAATTCAACACCATCCCATTGTTGTTACTATCTGCTGTTAAGTCAGAAGCAACTCAGAGCTGACCCTCCAGTGGACTTTATGGCCCCATAACTTCACGGTCAAGAAAACAGTTTCATGAAAATAACCATCTTTCCTATATGACTTGGAGTTCTTATTCAGAGCAAAGGGTTATCAGGCTCAGCTGCTAACCAAAAGGTTAGCAATTCATGGCCACTCCAATGTGCCTTGAAAAATGGCTTGTGAATCTACTTCCAAAAAGTTAGTCATTGAAAACTATAGGGAGCATCACTACACTCTGACATGCATTGAGTCTTCACTAGTTGGAATTGACTCAGTTTGTTGTTATTTTTTATATGACTGAGGTAAGATTTGTTGATGGTCCCTTGTCAACCTATGGAGGTAGGCCAGATACCATCCAGATTTCCATTCTTTGCCTCATAAATTAATAACAAAACTGCTTGAGTCTCTTGATCAATCAGAAACAAAGTGCTTGCTAAGCAAACTTGATGAAACTTCTCTTTCACTCGAGTCCCTGAACTTTTGCTCACCCTCGGTCTCTGCCAATGTGCCAACACTCTTTAAGAGACCCACTCCGGAAAAGGCTGACTTCAGAGCAAAGTATTACAACCTACCACCTGGTAATGTTATCCCCTCATTCCACTTTTCCCCTATCCCTGTTTACGTTCAGTCTCTGTAAAAGAAAAAGTTTCCCTAACTTTTCAGACACTTGTATATATAGTAGAGTCAGAGTGTTCTCTGCCTCCCTCCACCACCTATCATAATTGTCTCCTTTCCGTGCCCCTTTTTATTTTTGAATAAAGCTTCTCCCTGTCAAAGTCTGGATTGTGAAACGATAACTTTCTGCAAAGATCCTCTCCCTCATTGTGCTGTCACCCAGAGGTCTTAACTCAAATATTTATTCTAGTCTAAGAAGTAAAATGACTACATCACACTTGGAGGAACAGTTAGTGAACTTAGAAAGGAGATGCTTCATTTTACTCAATTAATGGTTTCGAGAGCATTATGAAAGAGTAACTCCATCAAATGGGAACCATGATTATGAAGTGACTGAAAGTTTTAAAGAAAGTTGCTATAACTTAGACTACTGAGTATGTATGTAAGTGCTGGACAATGAATGAGGATAACAGAAGAAGAAAGGATGTCTTTAAGCTGTGGTGTTGGGGAAAGTACTGAATATCCTATGGACTGCCAAATGAATATCACATACCTCAGAGTAAGTGCATCCACAGTGCTCATTGGAAACAAAGATAGTGAAGCTACATCTCTCATACTCTGGGCATATTAGTAAGAGAGGTTATTACTTGAAAAGAAACAACATGCTCGCAAAGGTTGAGGGGAAGGGAGGACGACTGATGCAGTGTTCTGCAATGATGGGACACAGAGACTGTAGCCATCGGTTCAAGCATGCCACAGATGATGGCATAGCATTGGACAGGGCTTAGATCTGTTGTATGGGGTCTCTATGAGTCATGCTTGACTTGATGGCCCACAACAACAACAACAACAACAGGCCTCTAATAAAACCCTTTTTCCTATAGGTCATCTTGGAAGAAACTTATTCTAAGCAAGGATGCTATCATTATTTAAGAGTTGGGCCCCTGCCCTCACAATTAGTCAAGGAGAAAAATCAGTTATTTTGATTGCTAACTTTCCCCTACAACCACCTCTCCCTGGTTACTCCACTCCAAATGTTCTCCATTTACACTATCTTCAGAAAGAGTTCTCCTGGAGATTGGTATCATGTCCTTCTTATTCTGGGTTTGGCTAAGCATTGGGGTCTCGTGAGGGCATATGGGAATTAAGAAAATCTATTTTTGACCATGGCATCTGTGAAGCAATCAAAACAGTTGGCCAAAGAAGAAATACAAAACTCAGATTATCAAGGGCCCTTTTCCTGGGACTAGTGACGAGGACAAAATTTCTATAACCAAATGATTTTATGAACTATTTTTATCCTGGTGTTTGACTGTATGTATGTGTGTGAGACAGATGAGAGAGAGAGAGAGATTGATTTCTGCCTTGACTCTTAATGGAACTATTCTGTCATATATTGGGAGGGTGGGATGAGTTAAGTTTAAGCACCTATGCCCAGGCTTTTGTGAACCTAGTGGGCATTCAGGAAGTTACTTGGTGATTCACTGAATGCCTGACTTACTATTGATGTGAATAAATCAAATGTATCTTGCCACTAACACAAAATAAAAGAAGAAAACAAACAATTAGCCAATGTACATTGCAAAGTGTGTAATAGTACTGAGAATGACAGCATAGCCATTGTTTGTGCTGCCAAGGGCCTTGCGTGTGCACTAGCTCACCCGAGGCCCTGGGAGAACATAATCTAAGCAGATTAGATGTAGACTGATGCCTCCACACTGCCATCACCTCACACAACACGCACTGTTCTGAGTGTGTGAGCGCATGCAGGCAGGTAAACCCAGAAAACAGGCACTCCATGTCGGCAGGAGGGGAAGAGGCTGCCAACAAACAGAGCCTGTTTATTATTTAACAGTTGGTGCTGCTAGAGGCCTGGCACCGCTATAGAGCACTCTCTGTTTCAGTGCAAGTCAGCCTGATGATGAGAGCGTGTGAGCCAAACCGTGTTTACCATAGTCTATGAGAACCTCAGTGCCCCCAATAGACATGGAAACTCTTACAATAGCTCTCATCCAAACAGAGAAAATCATTCCTGAGTTGGAGGTAAAGGGCTCCATGTGCTTAAATCTGATCTCATAATCTGTTCAGTGTCTCAGCTTGTGCCTGCTCAGGGCCAGCCGTTCCTCTCTAACGGCATGGTCTCTAATCTTCTGCCTTTGGTTACTTGACTGTGGGACTTAAATCAACCAGAAATGTGCAAATCATGCATCCACTAATATTGCTCATGCTGCCCTCCGTGCTCTGGCTTTCCAGAAAATGAATCCACCTGCCCAGGAGCGCTACCCCCTACCTCTCCTTAGCCAGGGCTGCCTCTGCAGTCCATCTCTTCTGTGCCAATGTGGGCCACAGGTGGATGCCTTCCTACAAATCCAATCAGCAGGATAATGTGCTACTATCACAAGAGTGGACCTTGATGACAAAGAGCCCTGCTTAGATGGTCACCCCATTAACTTTGATTTGATTATTCTGCCCCAGCAGAACACTTGGCTTCCCAAGCACAGATGGCACCAGCCCAACATCAAACCTGTAGAGAAAGTAGTCATGTTGGGTTCAGGCATTTTCGAAATATTAAACTTGAGGTGAAAAATCTAAAAATGGTATCAAGATGGTCTCTGGTTCCCTAGGGAAAGAACTGCACCTCCCCTCTTCCTTTTTTAACATTCTAAGGTCAGGGCACCTGAAATGATTGTGATAACTAGGCAACACGGATAATCTAATCACTTCTTTTGAAATTCAACATAAATCATCAGTTCTTTCAAGTGTAAAGACCTTGGCTTTTATCTTTGATATACAACCAAGACAGCCTTTGATACTTTTTTCAACTCTATTCTATACCACTGTTTATACATTTGAGATAAAATTGGCTCTGCATTAAACTAGTTCAATGTTTTGAATCTTAATTTTGCCTTGGATACCCTTTTTCTGTGACCATGAGTAAATCACCAAAATACTTTACTGCCAAAAAAGATAAAGGAATAGCAAATTGAATGTTACTTGAAATAGTATGGGTTCTGTATTTCATTTGTCAATTGATAACCAACATAATGAAACATCAAAATACTGATTGTTTTGAACTGTATCTCAACTTTTAATGTCACTCAGTTTGTGCTGAACATTGTAAGTAATAATATATTTTTAATTTGATTGTGATTTTCAGTTGAAGCCGTTATCTTTGGTCCTAGACTATATGCACATATATAATAATTTTAATAAACAGAGAAAGTATAAAAAAGAATTCCCTAGCTAGGTTCAAATTAATCCCTTGTTTAATTTAACCACTTCTATTGACCAGAGATACCTCATAAACAGTCCCCAAGTTAACAAAGTTAATTCGGAAATGAAGAAGCCTATCACAAAGCATTCTGCATGTAAAAAAAGTGTGTAACTACCAGATAATAGCAGAACAATAAATGCAAGCATAGATATACTAGTTGTTGTTGTTGTTGTTGTTGGTATGTGCCATCGAGTTGCTTGCTACTCACAGCGACCCTGTGTAAAACAGCCCTTAACCCTGATCTGTCCTGTGCCAGTCTCACCGTCTCTGACACATCTACCTCAATTATCCCAGTCACTGAATCAATCCACCTCATTGAGGGTCCTCCTTTCCTGCACTGTTCTTCCACCCTCCCAAGCTTGACATCCCTCTCCAAGGTGTGGTCCCTCTTTGCAAGTCCAAAATATGTCAGGCGAAGCTTCAGAATCCTTGCCTCCATGGAGCAGCCAGGTTTAACCCTCTCTAGGACTAACCTGTTCGTTTTCTTAGCAGTCTGGTATACTCAATACACTTCTCTAACATCACAGCTCAAAGGCATCAATTCTCCTTCTGCCATCCCTAGTTATTGTCCAGCTCACTGATGCAAAGGAAGTGACTTCAAAGATCATAGCCTGTACCAGGTGTACCTTAGTCTCAAGAGTGACATACTTTCTCTTTAGTACTTTGGAGAGGTCTCTAACAGCATACTTTCCCACAGCAATACGTCTTTTAATTTCCTGGCCTATTTCATCTCTAACCAAAATATGACACTTTTTTTTTCAGAGTGAATGGATTAAGAGCAAGTTGTTATGTTGTAAAGTGCTGTCGAGTCGTAGACTACTCATAGCGACCCTATGAATAAAAGATCTGAACACCTGTATAACTTTCGTCATTTCTCCACGTTGATAGAGTTTCCAGAGACAAGCTATTTCAGAAGTTGGTGCCACTCCTGTTTTCAAGCTTGCTTTAATTGGGGAGCTCCACCAAACACTGTCCACTATTGGTAATTCTTGTCACGTTTAACACATCAGTGTCACAGTGTTTAGCATCACAGTAACCACAAGTTACCTCTGTAGAGCAAGTGGACAGACCAGTACTACGCCACTTAGAAGAACAAGAGATACTAAAAAACCCCTTCATTACTAGGAGATACTAGTAACAACTCACACTTACTAAGTGTTTGCTTTGTGACTGCACTGTTCTGTAAGGAAAATGTACTGTGGTGCCATAATGGGTTGCTTATAAAAATGTCAGCAGTTTGAACCCATCAGCTGCTTTGTGGCTGAAAAGGATGTGGCAGTCTGCATCTGCAAAGATCTATAGCCTTGTAAACCCTAGGATAGTTCTGTTCTACCCAAAAGGATTGCTCTGAGTTCAAATCAGCTTGACGGTAATGAGTTTGGGTTTGGTTATTTTTGTTGTATTCCTTTTTTTTAGGTACTGTTCCAAAGTTTTCAAAGTAGCCATATCAAGTGGGTATTATTATTTTGTCTATTTTAAAAATGAGAAAGCTCAGACTTAGGAAAACTTTGATAAACAACTTCAGCCAGTTACCTATCTCCATCCATCACAGAGCTGTTGGGTCAGTTCTGACTCATAGCAATCTCTCATTTTCTGAAACTGTAAATCACAATGGAAGTTGAATGACTGCCCATCAAACCATAGGTTCGTTTGAATTGCTGGAGACATGCCGCTTTGGGGTCAGCAGGGCAACTTGATATGGACTACATCACAAAAAAGTAAATAAGCAACAACATAAAAAACAAACAAAAAACCCCCAAACACTCCAAGTGTATAAAACAAGTATATTTAAAAACCAAAGGCAAAACCTCCTGCTGTTAAGTTGAGTTCTGACTCACAGACCCTATATCTCTAGTATGTTTTCCAACACTGGAGTCCTTACAGATGCATCTTTCTGCCACAGAACAACTGGTGGGGTTGGAACACAGACCTAGCAAATAGACTTTAACTATTGCACCAGTGTTGTGGTTGGAGGGTACTATCAAGTTGGAACCACTCACTACTTGACCCTGCAGAGGATTTTCAGAGGCAGTAAATCATGCTGGAGGAGATTATCCATCTTTCTCCTGTGACACAGCTGGTGAATTGGAACTGCGAACCTTTGAGTTTTTAGCAGAACTCCTTACAACTAAGTCACCACAACTCCCTTGGCTCTCAGTGTAGAGAATTTTAAGATTCTATTATGCCTCTAATTAACTATTGTCTACAATTTTGTTAAGTGAGGATATGCTCATTTTAGTTAAAAATTTCCTTAAGTGGCATTTACTAATCTATTATAAACTAATTTCTCCAAATATTGTTATGGAGGTGACATGTCAATCTAAGTAATTTCTTCACCTTGTCTTCCAATGTTCCACTTCAGCTGGCAGAAAGAACATCACAATAAAAAAAATACACAAAATAGGAGGGACTAGTAAACTTAGAATTCAAATACTCTAAATATAACTTTTAAAAATGGCTATGTTGTATGAAGGGTTTGATGTTCAACATGGCTTTGCTAGTGACTGAATTTGACTTTGCTATGTGTATGGGCAGGAATATGAGAATAGAACATGTTAGCCTATTCACAGGAGACTGGCTAGTCTCATCCATCCACAAGGAGACTGAGTAGCCTCACCATTAAATTGAACAGATCCAGCAACACAATGAGGAACCTTACCACCAGAAGAGAGTAAGCAAGAGAATGCATCTTGTCTTTCAGGACCAGGGCTTATAGCAGCCACAGTAGAGAATCAGACACTTGATATGAGATAGAGTGGACCTTGGAACTGCTATGCCATGGAACCTGAACTATGAGACTTTTGCCCAACTTTGTTGGAGGATTGGGGAGGGGAGAGCCATAGTTGGCAGGATCAACAGTCAGGAAATCAAAAGACAAATTGTACTGGGAAAATCTGCTGACAGGGAACATTCCAGAGCACTGAAAAGCAACGATGTCAGTCTAGAGACAAAGGTGTGCCTAATCTAAGCCACGGTCTTCTCAGTTACTTGTTATGCTTCAGTGAGCCTGAAAATGACTAATGATGGCAGAAGAAGAATTGATGTCTTCGAGCTGTGGTGCTGGAGAAGAGTCTTGAACATACCAGGGACCACAAAGAAAACAAATAGGTCTGTCTTGGAGACAGTGAAACCAAGTTACTCCTTGAATGCTAGGATTTTGAAGCTCTGTCTCACATACTTTGGGCACATGGCAAGGAGAGACTGGTCCTTGATGAAGGACATCATGCTTGGAAGGGTGGAGGGATGGTGAAGGAGTGGGTTGATACTGTGGCTGGGGCAATGGGGGTTGGTGTGTTGGAATTAGTGAGAGTGGCTCAGAACAGGGTAGGATTCAGAGCTGATGTACATAGCATCATGATAAGTTGCAGGCGACATGATGACGCACATCAAGAACAACAAGAATTTTGTAACATGGGCCTAAAGCATGAGACTCAAAGTTGAGGCACCTGTGAGCACATTTCAAAAGTTATCCTGACTTAATTCTGTTATTGACCTGAATTATAACTTTTGGCTTCCCTAATATGATTCTGTGTGGCCTGTGAGCTATTACATTGGATTTTGAACCCAGTAAAGCAGTAACATTGCTTTTGGGATAAGTGGAAAGAGCTGCGGGAGCATTAGGTATATGTCTGAGCTCATGGGAATTGGTTTGGTGTTGCTGATATTGCTGCTGGGGACAGTTCCCCTTTGTGAAGTTGTTAAAGGTCAGCTATGACCATCCCCTCATGGCCCTTGTTCTTTTCACATGCTACTAAAAACCAAACAAAAATAATTCCAAGTTTACTTATATTTAAAAAAGGGGTGGCAAATAATCACATATCAAGATTGCCATGATTTTATAGTCTATAATAATTTATAAAAAAGGTGAATGATATCAAAATTCTTATTTATATCCCCAGGACACATGGCTAACTGCAAGACAATATCAGCCTTGCAATAATAAATTGGAGGTACCAAGGAAGTAAAATTTCAGAATGTAATGTTCACTATAGACAATCATTTATGGTACTGTTGTTATTGCATGCTGTTGGGTCAGAAGTCACCAAAAGCTGACCCTCCAGTGGGTTTTCCTTGTTAATTACATTGGAGGGGACTGTCCTTCCTTCTCCCGTGAAGCAGCTGGTGAATTCAAACCATGTGCCTTTGAGATTGTAACACAGCCAAGACACTATAGCTATAAAGACCAAAACCAAAGCTACTGCTAACAAGATAATTCATGGCTATAAATATTTTCTGAAGGAGTCTGTTTGACTTTACTTCTTGAACTTCTACTTTCTCCTTGCACCTATCCTTCTTGCATGAGAACAGCTGGTGTATTCAAACTACTGACCTTTTGATTAGCAGCTCAACACATATGTAACATACTATTTCATCAAAATTTCTTTGAGTGAAAGACAAAAAGAGGATTTAATACAGATTAAAGAAGTTTGTGGCACTGTCTTCAGAGCATAAAATTGGACATGGAGGCACAGGGTTGCAAGCATCTCTCTGAAAGGGACAGATTGAGTATGAATAGAATGGCTCTTTATGTTCCCAGGGCAGAAAGCAGATAAAGAGCCCATAGACCAGATCCTCGGTTCCTCTAGAGCTACACCAACAGTAAGAAGTTTGTTTATTCATAGTTGTACTGAGAATGGGGTTTATTACAGAAGTAAGTTGGAGAGTGAAGGCAAAGAATATTACTCAGTGCAAATCTAAGTTTTAACCCAGCAGTCTCAAGACAAACTTCTTCAGTTGTCTACACTCCATTTTAAATTCAGCAAACAGATTTTCTTCCATCATCAAAGATAAGAATAGCAAAACCTTTAACTGTGGCTAGAACAAATGCAAGAAGCCTCAGGTCACATCTTGCCAGTCTCCACAGAAATGCCACAGTCTTTTCACCACCATTCCCAGTGTCTCAGTTTCAATAGAGTCTTGCTCTAGTCTCCCTAAATCTTGCTTATCTCAAGTTTCGCTGCCACCATCTTGCTCTCCAGTGTGGGAAGCACATATGTTCTCTTTCTCTCTTATTCATTCTCTCTTCTCTCTCTCTCCCCCCCCCCACCTTCCTCTTTCTCTTTCTCTTCCCCTCCATTCCTCTCTACCCCTCTTCTTTCACCTCTTTCCTCTTCCTTCCCCTTTTCACTCTTATCCTAGTCCCACAGCAGTTGATAGTTTACAAGATCATGTATCTACAGTTAAGGCAGCTGGAAACAGGAGGGAAATTAAATTAATGGCTACAAAAAGCCAACTTTTAGGCTAACACCATAGGCACCATGTTCTGCTTTTAACTTTAATGATAATTCCATCTAAGAGATGAACCAATTTGAAGGGGTTATATAATGTTGGTGCTGAAATAATTTAGAATTATCCACTCTAAAATTCTAGATTTCTAGGCAAGGGATGGAATTTGGGAAGATTCTGAAGTCAAGAAATATAGTGGAGAAGAACACTTCCTGAGAAAAGAATATAAACCATGAATTTTGTCTCAATTACTTGAGACTTTAAAAACAAACAAACAGACAATAAAAAAAAAAAAACCAACAAAACAAAACAAAAAAACCAAACCAAACACAACCCACAAAACCTCTTGGGGCAATGAATGTAAATGTCACGTATGATAAGCAAAAAAGCAGAAGCACCAACCTTAGAATCCAGGTCTCTTTTCATTACTTCTTCAGGATCTAACTTTCACACATGGGCAGCCACTGAAGCAAATGTAATCTAAGTGAGAAACACTGACCATCAGAGCCTCTGCTCAGCCTCACATGAATCAATATAGCAAACCAATGAGGTCAGATGTCTGATAACACAGAATAAACAAATTCTGCTCCTGCCTAAATGATAACAGAAACTAGCAGGAGACAAAATATAGAGTTGAAATAAAATGAAAGCCTATTTTTATGTAGGTTGATTGACTCATTAATTTGGCAAATATACACTGAACAAATATAGCTGAATAAATTATACTGGTGGGTTCATTAATAGTCCTGAAAAATTCCAAAGTTTATCCATTCTCATTTATGTGTATAAACTTTTTCTCTTAGGATATAGCCTATATTATCTCTGAGTAATTTTTATTACCAGAATCCTTAGCGTAATCGTGTTAACAAAAACGAGTTGTTTAAACCCACCCAGATATGCCAGGAGAGAAACCTAGTAACCTACTTCTAAAGAGCCAGCCATTGAAAATCTTATACCATGAAGTTATACATGGAATTTTTATTTCTATACAAGTTTATATTCTAAAGTCCATGTTGCAGAATTCAATAATATGAAAAAAATAAAGAATGATCACATTAGATCATAAAATAGAAAATAACCATATTATTACATAATGATCAGCTTATAACATGACTTAGCTGTCAAATCACTGAGGTTCATGACCCAGTCAACTTGGCATAGAAACTTAAGCATTAGAGCCAGTTTTACTGCCACTTTGCACACTGATGTGCATCCATGACATATGCATGACAACCTGGTTATTAGCTATTTTTATATTGTAAATGTGAAATGTTAAGAAGTGATAAGCAGGTATACTGATATACATAAAAAGACCCAAACATTAAAATTCTCTGAAAGTCAATTTTTCTTTCAAGATATCATCCATTCTGTCCAAATTTTCAAATATATATTTGTGTTTACTAAAAAATAAATTTATAAAATGTTACGGTTATTTCTCCATTTGTACTTTTATTTTTGTGCACTTGCGCTTTTCACTTCTTTACTGCATCATGTGATACTGTTTTATTTTACTCTTTCATAAATGTATCAACTTATTAGTATGTTTAATTTTATTTTCTAAATCTTTAATATCTGATATTCTTTATAGTGGTTCCTTCTTCCTGAGGAAGCGGAAGAATACTGCCAGTGGGGCCCTTATGTGTGGTGAGACACAATGAGAAAGTTTAGAGACATAGAGTTCAGTTGGCCTAGTGGACAGCAAGTGATGCTACCAAGCTTAAAGCAGTTGATTTTAATCTGTGGCCCTCACACCTGGTTTTAATTGTTTTTGGTCAAACATTCTCCTAAGTGGCACATAGCACTGGTCTATCCACTGCCGTACAGAGGTAATTCGTGGTTGCTGTGATGCTGAACACTGTGAAACTAATGTGTCAAATGCAATAATGGTTACTGATGGTGAACAGGGTTTGGTGGAGCTCCCAGATTAAAATAAGCTTAGAAGCATCCACTTCCGAAATAGCTTGCCTCTGGAAATCTTATGAAATTGGAGAAACGATGCAAGTTATACAAGTGCTCAGGTCTTTCATTCATAGGGTCTCTATGAGTCATCTATGACTCAACGGCATTTAACAACAACAACAAGAAGATGCCCACTAATATTTTAGAGTTATTGTTTTCATTCCTGTACTATTAGTATTTAAATTAGAGGTTTCCCCCTGAAAATTACTTCATCCATATCCATATGCAATTATTTTCAGTAAATCATTCAATTTTATTTTAATTAAAAATAAAATTTAAAAGTTCATATTTTATAGGTTGTTGTTGTTAAGTGCCATCGAGTTATAGATGACTCATTAGTGACCCTATGAATGAAAGACCTGAAACAGGAGAGGCATTCACTTCCAAAATAGCTTATCTTTGAAAATTCTATGAACTTGGATAAACAATGAAAGCTTCTACAGTTTTACATTTTTTAAATTTTTTCTTATAAGTTTACTGGTGTATAAGGGTTGTGTAATTTCTCTACAGATATTCAATCTGTGCTCTGAGCAAACAAAAAACTGGGCTTTATGTGATTTATGCCTGCTGCATATGCTTAACATAGCCTTAGTATCCATGCTTAATTTGCTCTATATTTAATATTCCATAGTTTGTAACTTCGTGTTTGGCTTACATTCAAAACAAAGAGCACTTTCATGTATCTCATTAATGTTTGTTTTTGTTTATGGGTAAACTGTTTAGGTGATGCAAGGAGACATTGCAATAGAATTTTATTTATTCTATATGTCTTCTTAGCTGACCAAACAGAGTATAAATGCAAAATTTATTATCCCTTACCCAACTCTTCCTTCAATTAAATGATCAACCATCCCTGTCACTGAGACTAATCCATTGGAAAGGGTCAACTAGAAAGTTCACATTAGTTGACCTTTGCATGACATCCTTAGTATAGGTATTTGCATTTAAATGTTATTGTTGTTGTTACATGCCTTCGAGTCACTTGCGACTCATAGGGACCCTATATACAACAGCCCTAAACTCTGCTCTGTCCTGTGCCAATCGCACTGTCTCTGACACTCCCATCTCGATTATCCCAGTCACTGAATCAATCCACCTCATAGAGGGTCTTCCCCTTCTGCGCTGCTGTCCCTCCACCCTTCCAAGCAGAGAGCCTCAGAATCCTTGCCTCCAGGAGTCGCCCGGTTTAACCCTTTCCAGGATGACTCTGTTTATTTTCCTAGCAGTCCATGGTACTCTCAATACTCTTCTCCAGCATCACAGGTCAAAGGCATCAATTCTCCTTCTATCCTCCTTGGTCAATGTCCAACTCTCTGATGCATTTAAATAGGGTTTTTTTTTTTGGTTTTTTTGGTTTGTTTGTTTTGTTTTTTTATAATTTTTTTATTTTTTTTAACAGAGGTTTTGGATTTCCATTCATTCATTGCCGCAATTTTCTCCCTTCCCACCCCTCCCCACCAGCTTTCTTCCCCCTCCGAAGAGAGAAAAAAAAAAAGAAAAAAATTCCTTCATTAGTATACAATTCCCACCCAAGACTTACTCTCTGGACTTTCCGAGGAAGCTAAAAAATGAACCAATGATTAAAGAATGACAATTAATATGGCAGATGGGGCAAGCGGGGGGTGTTGCAATAGAGGAATCTGACCAGTATTGGTAAAACTCTCAACTGGGTAATACAGTAACATTGAAGTTGCTTTTTAATCTCCATAATTAGCTACTCAAATGGGTTCTTTTTTTCTCTAATTTATAGAAAAATTAAGTATTTGGGTAAGCAAATTTTCTAGTTAACTTCTTAATCAGTTCTTAAAATTTTAAACATTAAAGTGGTTATCTTCATAATGATTTTTCCAATTTTTAACACCAAAAAGGTCCCTTGCAGTACGCTAGAAGTATACTAAAGAGAAAGCCTAGATTCTTAAGTTCATTTGGCCATTTCCTATTAATGAAGTTAAGTCAGTAAAGCCTCAGATTTCCCATATGTAAAACAGGAATAGAAAAGTAACTGTTTCTTAGCACATTGTTTTACTATGACTGGCAAATTATAAAAGCCTAAACCAAACCACTGCCTTCAAGAAGATTCTGGTTCACAACACTAGGTAGCAAATAAAATACTGTATACCAAAATATTTTCTAAAATAATAACAACTCAAAAGTAATTGATGACTGCAAATCGAAATGTCTATAGTTAAAATTCACTAGCTGTTTCAAGGGAGGATGATGGGGAAGTCTGTTTTTTTAAGTTTTTCAGTTTTGGAATCTCTATGGAGAAGTGTATACTCTGTCCTATAGAGTGTCTATGACACAGAATAAACTCAAAGGCAATAGATTTAGTAATAAAAGCTGGTTCATGAAAAAAAAAATCATGATAATAAACTCTAAGAAATAATACAGCAGTTTATAAAAAAATATCATTGATATCATATCCAAGCAAGATTCTGTTGAAGATTATCCGAAAATACTGGAACAGCACATCAACAGAGAACTGCCTGAAGTGCAGGATGGGTTTAGAAGAGATTGTGGCACTAGGGATATTATAGCAAATGTCAGATGGATCTTGGCTGAAAGTAGAGATTACCAGAGGAATATATCTATCTGTGTTTCATTGACTATGCAAAGGCATTTGACTTTGTAGATCACAATAAACTGTGGCTGACTCTGAGAAGAATGGAAATCCCAGAACACTTGATTGTGCTTATGCAAAACCTATACTTGGATCAGTAGGCAGTTGTCAGAACAGAGCAAGGAAATACTGTATGGTTCAAAATTGGGAAGAGTATGCGCCAAGGATGTCTCCTATCTCCATATCTTTTCAATTTATATATGGAACAAATTATCCAGGAAGCTGGGCTGTATGAGGAGAAATATGGGATTGGAGGTAGACTCATCAACAATCTGCGTTATGCAGATGGCACAATCCTTCTTGATGAAACTGAGGAGGACCTGAAACGCTTGCTGCAGAAGGTTAAGGACTGCAGCCTTCAATATGGATTGAAGTTCAACATCAAGAAAACAATGATTCTCACCACTGGGCCGACTGGCAGCATCATGATAGATGGTGAAGAGATTGAGATTGTCAACAGCCTCAGTTTGCTTGACTACAATCAACACTCTTGGTACCAGCAGCCAGGAAATTAGAGAAGAATTGCATTGGGAAAGTCTACTGTCAGACACAGCTCCAAAGTACTGAAGACCAACAGTGTCAGTCTGGAGACTAAAGGATGCCTGATACACGCCATGATTTTTGCAATTACTTAGTATGCATCAGAAAACTGGACAATGACTAGGAATGGTAGAAGGAGAACTGATGCCTTTGAGTGTTGGTCCTAGAGAAGAGTATTGAATATACCATGTAATGCTAGGAGAAAAAACATTTTTTTTTCCTGGAGAGAGTGAAGCCAGGATGATTCTGGAGGCAAGGATTCAGTTCTTTTTTTAACTGAAATTTTAATGAAAGATTATAGAGAATTTGTATTTCCATTCATTCATTGTTGCACTTTTTCCTCCCTGCCCACCCTCCTGCCACAGTTTGCTCTGCTCTTTGAGAAGAAAAATAAATTCTTTCACTGTTATACAATCTCCACTCCTCCAGTCCACTTGACTATTCAGCTCTTATACTTGATTCTTGCCATGCACGTAATACCTATTCATACGTCCCTTTTAACAATTCTCTCCCTCATCTGTTTGTAAGCAGTGTACATTATTTATACCCTTTTTCCTTAGTTTCCCCCAAACCTGATGTCAGTCCTGTTTAATAACAGTGACATTATGCAGTATTTGTCCTTTTGTGATTGAGATATTTCACTCCACATAATGTCCTGCAGGATCACCCATTTTGCATAATATTTCATGAGTTCCTTGTTTTTCAATGCTATGTAGTGTTCCATTGTGTGACTATACCACAGTTTCTCTACACATTCATTTCTTGATGGGCACTTGGGTTGTTTCCAACACTTTGCTATTGTGAACAAAGCAGCAGTAAACTTAGGTATGCACTGATTTTTTAATCTTCTTAGAATCAAATGTCACCTTTTGTTCTCCTAGCAGTCCATGGAATATTCTGTACTTTATTTTGACACATAACTTACAGGTATTAATTTTTCTTAGAATCAAATGTCTTTTTAAATTTTTTTAATTCCTCTTAGAATCAAATGTCAACCTTAGTAATTAATGAGCTGAAATACACTTGTGCTGTCCATTTTAATCAGTCACATGATCTACAATGCCAAAAAGTGAAAATGAAGAGGAAGCGTGTAGCATTCATCATCAAAAAGAACAATTCAAGCTCTATCCTAAAGTACAAGTTCATCAGTGATACATATGTTACACTGGGAAAGTCTACTGTCAAGGACCTCTCCAAATTCCTAAAGAGCCAGAATAGCAGTTTAAAAACTCCAATGTGTTTGATTCAAGCCTTGGCATTTTCAATTGTTTGCTATGTCTCTAAAAATTGGACAATAAATAAGGAAGACAGAAGAGGAATTGATGCCTTTGAATTGTAGTTCTGGTAGTGTTGTTGTTATAAGCCATTGAGTCACCTGAGACTCATAGCGACTCTGTGTACAACCGTTTTGAACCTTGCCCTATCCTGAGCCAATCTCACTGACTCCAACACACCTAATCCCATTGTCCCAGTTACCATGCAAATCTATCTCATCTAGGGTCTTCCTCTCCTGCACTGTCCCTCCACCCTTCTAAGCATGGAGTCCTTCTCCAAGGATTGGTCCCTCCTGGCAACGTGTTCAAAGTATGTGAGGCAGAGCTTCAAGAGCTTAGCCTCTAAGGAGAAACTTGGATTCACCCTCTTGGTGACAGATCTATTTGTTTTCTTGGCAGTCCTTGGTATGTTCAAGATGCTTCTCCAGCACTACAACTCAAAAGCATCAATTTTTCTTCTATCACCCTTGTTATCCAGCTTTCTGATGCATAGCAAGTAATTGCAAAGACCATGGCATGGATCAGGCACATCTTAATCTCTAAACTGACATCATTGCTCCGTAGCGCTTTGGAGAGGTCCCTGAGAGCAGAATTCCCTAGTTCAATTTGTCTTTTAATTTTCTGGCTCCTGGTGTGAAGAGTATTGCTTGTGAAGCTGAGCAAGCTGAAATTGCTAACAACCTCAATATCTTCTCCATCTATTATGGTAGTATCAATTGGCCCAATGATGAGAATCTTTGTCTTCTTGATATTGACCTTCCATCCATATTGAAGAGTATAGTCCTTGACCTTCTGCAACAAACACTTCAGATCCTCTTCAGTTTTGGCAAGCAAAGTTGTGTCATCGGCATAACACAAGTTGTTGATGAGTCTTTTTCCAATCCTGATGCCACATTCCTTCTCATAAAGTCCAGTCTCTCAAATGATCTGTTCTACACATAGATTGAATAGGTATGGAGATAGGACACATCTCTGGCATATACCCTTCCCAAATTTGAACCATGCAGTGTTTCCTTGCTCTGCTCAGAAGACTGCATCCTGGTCCAAGTATAGGTTTCACATAAGCACAATCAAGAACTAAAAGTACAAACAATCTGTTTTGAAGGAAGTGTAACTATGTTTCTCCTTAAAATAAGGATGGTAAAATTTTGTCTTACTCTGGGAATATTTTTAAGCTCAATCAGTCTTTGAGGAGAAACATCATACTGGGAAAGGTAGAGGGTTTGTGAAAGAGAGGAAGACCCTTAATTAGATGGATCAACACAGGGACTCTCACAATGCCACAATGTGCTTGAGCCTGACAGAGATCATAAAGATGTTGCAGGGTTTGCACGGTTCATATCTGTTGTACACAGGAATGCTATGAGTTGTAGACCACTGGATGGAACCTAACAACAACCATTTCTATGAGAAGGCGGGGGAAAGGATAATAGAGGAATAAAAAGGATAATACAGGAATTAATGGCTTACCATTGGGGTGTCAGAGAATAGTCACTATCCATGGACTACTAAAAGAACAGGAATGTCTTCAGAAAAGTGTAGAGATAGTGTTCCTTAAAGGCAAAGATGCTGAAGTTTTTCTCTCATAACTTGGATGTGTTGCTAGGAGATGTCCTTGGAAAGGGAAATCATGCTTGGAAATGTGGAAGGTCAATGAAAGAAAGGAAGACCGCCAACAAGATGAATTGACACAGTGACTGTGACAATGGGTTCAAATGTGTCAGAGATGATGAGAATTCCAGGAAATGACAAGATTCAGGACTCTTGTTCATAGCGTCACTATGAGTCATACTCAACTCAAAGACACCTAACAACAATAACAAACTACATAAAGTCAGGTATATAGTATGGATTCAAGAAATAGAATTTTAAAAAAGAAACCTCCTGAAAGGCTAACATATATAGGTCTTGGGTTTCTTTAAACTTCAACAGTGCTCTTAGTAGAATATTTTACTTATGTCTATATTCTTAATAGAAAGTTTATGACACTGAACAATTGATATATTGCTGTGCTGTGAGCAATAGTTTTTCTATCCAATGAACTAACTATACCATCATTTTCAAAAATGCCACCAAAGCATGTACTTTTTCTCAAAAGTGACTTCTCTTTGAGGTCATTGAGTAATGTTGCAGTTCTAATGATTTCTCCTGTCAATTAACTATTTTAGGTATTCTAAAAGAACATATTATAGTTTCAAATATTCAAGATAGAGATTATGCATTTACTTATAATATAATGAACCAAATAATCTGTTGAATCATACCATTCTGAAATGATAATTATACATGCTAATATATGGATTCTCCAGAATTTATCCAATTTACTTGAGTTCAGTCCTACAATATCAGATATTATTATTACTCAGCATTTACACAGTTCCTTTATAATTTTAAAAATATTTCATATTAGTTTAATGAAATTCCCCAAAGATTTTCTTTTCACTGCTGAAGTGTAAACAAAAATGGACTGATAAAAATTTGCAGCTACCACATTGATGTCACCAGAAAAATATGATTAGTACCTATGATTTATTCTCTAATCTGCTGATGTTCTAATGAGCTAGTATTACATCACAAGAAGAACCCTAGCTATTACTCTCTAAACACACAAAAAGATCTCATTGCTTATGAGGCCAAGCCAACTCCTAAGTGATTTTCCATTGAGTTTTCAAAGATACAAATTGCACTAAGGAGACTGTCCATCTTTTGCCCATCAGAGCTGCTGGTGGATTTGAACAGGCCAAGAGACACAGTCTTTGATTTATCAGTGAAACTCCCTATGGACAATGTTGCCAAACTTCTCCATTCAGTATTAAAGTTCTTAATTTAAAAAAGAATAAAAGCCAATCTCAGTGGTTTAGGGACTAGGGATAAAAATATAGGAAAATTACAGGCAAGGGCCAGAGAGCAGGAAGGAGATAAAATTGGTGGTAGATGAATTGTCATCCATCACTACAAGGGAGAATTCTTTAAAAGGAAGGCCACTGTCTTCCCTCATCAAGGTTTCCTCAGACCCCATAGGTAGAGGAGACACTGCTGGGTCTTCATTTGGGGAGCAGCAGGAGAAGAGAGAAACTCCTTCGCCAACGAACCTCCTCCTGGTAACTGTAAAAATATATATTTGCGTCACCAGACGAATTACGAAATTATCCCTAAAATAACTAAATTCATTCAAACGGGGTGGGGGGGGAGTTTCTAATGGAAAACCAGGTGGAGAGGATTAGTAGCATATCAAATTTGATTTGACATTCTTACATTTTTACAGGTAGGGTTTTTTTGGGTTTTTTTTCTTAAATTTTTTTATTTTTATTAAATTTTATTAGTTTTAATGAACATTTACAGAGATTTGGGGTTTTCATTCATTCATTGTTGCACTGTTTTCTCCACCCTCCTCCCCAGTTCATTCTTCTTTCCCCCGTCCCGAATGTCTGTTTTAATTGTCCAATTGCCACAGTGCTTGTCAAAGCCAGTTCTGATTAATCTCCTTTGTCAGTGTGTCCTTTGCCATTCCCTATCACTCCTCCCTGAGAGAGACTTCACCCTGATTCATAAGGAAAAGGGGATGGCGTATTCTCTTAGCTACTTCCTGCTGAAAAAGGACGCTGTGGGTTTCAGGGTGAATGTCTTCTCTCACTACTCCAAAGGGCCCCCTTGGCAGTAGGAAACACATAGACTATTATGGAGATTGATTTTGGAATTTAGATTCACTGTTATCAATTGTGCTTAGCTGTACATGTTCATATCCTTGAAGATGTATCATGGAAGTGTTGCAGCCTAGAAGATACAAATTTAACTAACAAGTTAAAAGTGCATGAGTCAAAAATTGAAAAGCAATAATATTCTGAGTAGAGGTTCTAATAGTGGCGCAAATCAAGTTACAGAGGTAAGGTGGTTCCATTGCCATCCTTACTCTAACTTAATTCTTTTTTTTTAAAATTTAAATTTGTTATTAATTTCAGTGAAAATTTACAGAGGCTTTGGATTTCCATTCATTCATTGTTGTAGATTTGTCCCCTCCCAAGGCTCCCCCACAACAGACATTATTACCCTCTTGGAAAAGTAAAAGAAAAGATTCTTTCATTATTTTACAAACCCTCCCCCAGGTCCACTCCACCATGCAGCCATCGCTCTAGACTCCTGTCATGACAGAAATACCTAATCACATATCTCTTTTAAGCAGTTTTCTCCCTTCTCTGTTTCAGAGCAGCATACATTATTGAACCCATCTTACCCAGTCTCTCCCCAACGCCAAGGACAGTCCCATTCTACAACAGTGGCACCATGTAATATTTGTCCCTTTGTGACTGGGACATTTCACTCAGCATAATGTTCTCCAGAGTCAATCATTTTGAGTAATATTGCATGAGTTCAAGGTACATAGTGGAGATTAGGAATTTTCTCAGATTTAGGAGTACTGATTTATTTTAGCAGTTTCACTTTTTAGCTGTGTGACTTTAGGCTAGTGGCTTAACTTCTCTGAACCTCTGATTCTCCACATTTAAAATAAAGTAGTTGGTTACTAAGTGATAACCAACAGTCCTTCTAGAGATAAAAATTCCCCAGTCTATGATAACAATAGTTCACAACTGATGATGTTTCACCTACAAATGTTTTCTACACACATTATCTAATCTGATTCATGTTCTATTTCTGAGGTACTATTATTCTGGTTATGCCCATTTTTACAGGACAGATTCAGAAATCGCAAAATGCCAGAGTTGGCACTGAATAGATGTTCCCAAGAGGAAAATATCCCTTCAGTAAGAGAGGCAGCTGATGCTAACAAGGGTAAGTAACAGCAGATAATTTCGGCTGTGAGCTCTTATTTGGAGGTAAAACAGGATTTCTGGATGCTGCATGGGGGCAATGATAATCCACAATGTGGAATGTTATCTGATGATGTATTTAAAAAAAAAACTTAATAAAAAGAAAATTAAAAAAAGATACAATAATTGTTACTGCACTACACCCTAATGAATTATTGTGTTCAAGGTTCCTACAAAAAAAAAGTAATATTATACTCGGCTTATGTTTTAATTGATTTATTAATATTTTATCACAGGAATGTAATTTAAGCTCCTCATGATTTAGATCTCATAAACCTTTAGCATTTTGCAAATTCAAATTCCAATTTAAAGCCAGGGTGAGCAATTAACTTTTCTATCATCTTGTCCGGGGAGAAGGTTCGTGTTTAATTTGAGACAAAGTGACAGAAATATATATACACTGTATGTATTACTCCAATTTAATTTATGAGTCAGCACCATCCACCTTCAAAATGTAGATTTAATAGAAGGGGAGGAAAAAAAGGCCATGCTGTCATTATAGGGCTATGATATCTGCTCTGAATTTCTTTTATATAAATATGAAAAAAGGAAAGAAAGAATCTAATTTGTTAAGATATTAGCCTACATTGATTGTAGGCCTATTTCCAATTCTTTTGTTTTCAACTCCATTTAATAATTCTTTTCTCAAACAGCACACAATCTCAACACAAGCTTCTACGTCAATTTCAAATGCCGCTTGCTCTCCCCTCTGAGCGCCATGCCATTCCTTTTACATCCCAAATTTAAACAACAGACATATACAACAGTGAACACTGCCTTAAGGTTATTTCTTTTTCCCCTTTCTATTTTTTTCCCCAGTACCTCTTTTATGCACACAGTACCTATATCAAACAAACAAAACCAAAGAAAGGAAAGCAAAACAACTCCCCACAACTTTATCTTTCCATCTACCTGGTATATACATGGCAAGCTAAAAGAGTGCATTTTACAGGGACCCTTTACAAAATATTTAAGGGGAGGACATGCCACGGAGGAATGAGGGGAAGCTGTAGAAGCTAGGCAGGGGCCTGAAAGGAGGCACTTCCCCTTGGTGGTTATTAACCACTGGAAGGGGGCTAAGAGAAAGGTTAAGGAATTCTTTTTAGCTCTGTTATCCTATAATTCACCAAAGGTGCACAATGCTCTATGCTGATGAGATGAGTTACATGACATCTCCTCCCTGGTTCAATCAAAGGGAAGCAATTTACATCTCAAACCATTTCTCTCATCAGTGGGACATAAAAACTGCAGAAAAGAGACACAGCAAATGTGCTTATTTATACCGCCTCAACTCAGTTATCACTATTCTTTATTATTTCCCTTCACTCCCTCCTCCTCTGGAGGGTGGCCATTTTGAATAGGATGTTTTAAATTCTAAAGTGGGGGTGGGGGGGGAAGACAGAACTAAGAACAATTCCAGCCCAAAATTAACTAAAGGCTTCTTGTGATTCTGACAATCACTGGCCCTTGTGGTGCTAGGCCAATGCCTTTGTTCATTTAAAAATCAAATCGGTTTCCCCTTTGCAGGCCACAAGAAGACAGTTAATGGAAAACTCTGGAAGGCTGCCTAACAATTTTTTATTCACTTTCCAGGCATACAATGCTGTGCTACAGAAGAGAATGAAGTGCATTTGTCAAAGGCAGGCTAGGTTGAATTAGTGTGAGGTCTTCATTCATAAAACACGCTTATTTCACTAATAGTCTCTATTAATCTCAGCTTAATTATGTCAGACATTTTGCACTAGCACACGACAGTAAAATGGTAAAAAAAATTAAAATGCATTTACTGCACCTGCTTTAAATGCAGTCCTATAGCTAGAAACTATTTCAGGGAAGGGGGTGGGAGCTCCCACAGACATGGCTTTTAGGCAGAATATGGGATAACGGCAGAGGGGCTTAAATACATGAGGTAAAAATGGTAATCATATTCATCAAGTACACAAAGAAGTAAAAACAAGAAGCTCCGGATAATTCTTTTTAGTGGACTCACTAAAATAACAATAACAGCTTGATGAAGAGAACATGATTGTCAAAAGCTTGTCCATTTTACATTTTCTCTTTACATAGTGCAATAAAAAGGGAGCACCTGCAGTTTCTACTTGTGTTGTATGAGAGGGGTTGTTTTTTCTCTCTCTGATGTTAAAAGAAATCATGGGACATCATATTTACTTGAGGAGGTACCAGTCCAATCTCAAGTGCCTATTCCCTTCCATAAACATAAATTTGAGCCCTCCAGGAATACCTAGGCAGTACAGAGAGGCTTTGCAGCCTTCAAAGAACAATCTTTGCTTCACACCCTTTTTTTCATTCATACACATCAGCACTTTATCATTTTGGTCACTCAGGTAAAACAGCTTCTCTGTCATGAATCTTTTAGACAAACTACACTAAAATGTCTTCCAATTTCTATTACTTGGTAGCATCGGCTTTACTGATGGACATAACCCACAGCTTTCCCACTGTTGTGGTGTCCTAATATTTATCTTAAAAAGTACTATTAACTACACATCACGGGCATTTGAAGTGCCTAAGAAAACCATAAACTTAATTACATTGGAGGGCTGGTGTGATCTCACATGAAATTTGAGATATCATTATTAAAAATAGAAATTGCATTCACTTAATGCCTCTTACAGTAAACCAGCTAGCTTTAAACTTTCAAGGTTGTATAATGAGACAAAAACAGTAGTTTTTTTAAGATAAGAGGAAGTGCCTAAGAAAATTTAACAGAACATTTCACATGCCAAGAGAAATATTCTATCACCCCCTCTCCTTCCCTTTTCCCTCCACATTACTTTTCCATTTATGTTTTTTCTTCTCTCTCTCTCTCTCCCCCATATCTCCATCTCTCTCTCCCTCTCTCTCTCCCCCCTCCCCATCTCTCCATCTTTCTCTCTCTATCTCTCTGTCCTCCCTCTCCCTCTCTCCTTCTTTTTCTCCTTCTTCCTTCCTAATTTTCAGAAGGAGGTGATAAATTTTGAGTAAGCAAATTGTTTTACAATCCTTATGCTTTTATTTTGCAAAGTGCTAATTTAAGAGCGGGATATTTTGGTGACTTCTTATATTCCATTTTCCCTTAGGAAAAAAAATTATACATTTAGTAATCAAACTATTTCTATATATTCCTGTAAAACCCCCCAATGTTCTACACAGCATATTGTGACTGCCATAAGAAAGGCAGCCTTTCAATAGCTAGTAAATAACTATATTTTTCTATTACTTTTTCAAAGGCACAAAGAAAATGGCAGTGGGGTATATGTACATAAAAAGCAAAGGTTTAAATTTTACTTTACAAGTGCAGTGTCACTAATAGACACCATCCTTTATCTGTTCTATATCTAGATTCAAGTCTAAGTCTTAAACAAGCTTTTACAGATAAAATAGGGTAAAAAACACTAACCCATCTTTTAAGTTTCAAAGAAGGATACTAGAGTAGTTCTATTTCTGCAGGTATGTATTCCTATGAATGTATGCTACCCAAAATTCTGAATTTACAAAGTTAGGATTATAATATGTGTGTTAAGATTATTTCTAACAGATCGCCAATGAGACAGACATCCTAAATACGTTTTAAAAGATGTATTCTACTTTTTTAATCTTCATACATCATTTCAAGAAAGATTGCATAATATAAGAAATGTAATATTACCAGAACAATCAAAAGATTTCCATAGGCAGAATCATAACAGGCGACATCTCTCATGCTTAGTGCATTAAATGCTGTCGGCTGAATACACAGGTAGGAGGCACCTACAAGGTGATTGTGAGGGCAGATGATTTCTAAGTGCAGGAAGACTAAGAATGAAGCCATTGTACTTTCATCTTTCTTCGTGCCCTCTCAGTCACCCCACTGCTCTTGCTTGTGTGCTTTAACTGTCTTTTGTCTCAAAGCACTTTTTGAGGAGTAAACTTTAGATCTTACCAGAATAGAGCTGGTCACTGCTTCATGTACTGAAGCATATACTATAACTAGAATTCTACCACCCATCTGTCAGTTTGTAAGACTGTGTGGTGGTTTGTGTGTGTTGCTATAATGCTGGAAGCTCTGCTAACAGTATTTCAAATACCAGGAGGGTCACCCATGGTGGAATACTTTACAGAAGAACTTCCATATTAAGAGGGATCGAGGAAAAGGTCCAGAGAGATACAAAAATGGTTGTTGTTGTTGTTGTTACATGCCGTCGAGTCGCTTGCGACTCATAGTGACCCTATGTACAGCATCCCTAAACTCTGCAATGTCCTGTACCAATCGCACTGTCTCTGACACACCCATCCCAATTACCCCAATCACTGAATCAATCTACCTCATAGGGGGCCTTCCCCTTCTGCACTGTCCCTCCACCCTACCAAGCATGATGTCCTTCTCCAAGGACCTGTCCCTCCTTGCAACATGTCCAAAGTATGTTAGACGGAGCCTCAAAATCCTTGCCTCCAAGGAGCAGCCCAGTTTGACCCTTTCCGGGATGAATGTGTTTGTTTTCCTAGCAATCCATGGAACCCTCAATACTCTTCTCCAGCACCAAACTTCAAAGGCATCAATTCTCCTTCTATCCTTCTTAGTCATTGTCCAACTCTCTGATGCATAACAAGTGATAGCAAAGACCATAGCCTGTATGAGATGCACCTTAGTCTCCAAAGAGACACCATTGCTCTTCAGTACTTTGGAGAGGTCCCTAACAGCAGAATTTCCTATGGCAATATGTCTTCTAATTTTCTGGCTGCTGGTGCCGAGAGTGTTGACTGTGGAGCAAAGCAAATTGAAGCTGTGAACAATCTCAGTCTCTTCACCATCTATACTGATGCTGCCAATTGGCCCAGTGGTGAGAATCTTTGTCTTCTTGACATTGAGCCTCAATCCATATTGAAGGCGGCAGTCCTTGAGACTCTGCAGCAAGTGCTTCAGGTCCTCCTCAGTTTCAGCAAGCAGGGTTGTATCATCTGCATATCGCAGACTGTTAATAGATGTTCCACCAATCTTGACCCCACATATCTCCTCATAGAGCCCAGCCTCCCAGATAATCTATTCTGCATACAGGTTGAAAAGGTATGGAGAGAGAACACATCCCTGGCTTATGCCCTTCCCAATTTTGAACCATGCAGTGTTTCCTTGCTCTGTTCTGATGACTGTCTCTTGGTCCAAGTATAGGTTTCTCATTAGCACTATCAAGTGTTCTGGGATTCCCATTCTTCTCAGAGTCAGCCACAGTTCGTTATGATCCACACAGTCAAATGCCTTTGCATAGTCAATGAAACACAGATAGACATTCCTCTGGTATTCCCTGCTTTCAGCTAAGATCCATTTAACATTTAGCTACAATATCCCTAGTACCACGACCCCTTCCAAACCCAGCCTGGACTACAAAAATTACACAATGAAAATTTTATGGATCACAAGAGAATACATTTCAATAAAGGGCTAGAAGATGAATGTACTAGCTCAAAGACACCCAAAATACACAATGATTGTAACAACACAGAACCTGGAAAAACTTGCTGTATTGTACAAGGGATCACCATGAGTCAGCATCAACTCCATGGCAAGTAACGATATAACACCTCAGCTTTATTAAAAAAGTATCCTGAAATCCTTTAAGTTTAGACTAGCTGTAACTTTTAAGTTTGCCTTAATGTTCTCCAGCACCACAGATTATACAAGGAAAGTAATTGTACACTACACAGGCCAGTCATACAAGTTTCTTTTTTTATTGCCTAATTTCATAAAATGTTTCTTCTTAGAATACAACCAGCAAATTTACCCCTCAGGGCTTGTTATGGCTCCAACTCTTGCCCCCATAAAAGACACACACTTGATTTACACAGTTCTCTGATGATTCCACCGCAAGTTATTTTTTACATTAAATTGGATTTTTTTAAAAAAAAATCATTATTATTGCTTTTCATTACACATATGTCTATAAATAAGGAGCTTACATGGTCTAGTGGCAAGAAGCTGTGCTGAAATCCCAAAGGCATAGGGTTTGAGGCCACTACTTGCTCTGCGGGAGAAGAATGGGCAATCTCCTCCCATGCGATTAATTGCCTCTGAAAACCTGCTGGAGGGGGAGCTCTGGGTCAGTTCCGACTCTGCGGTATACAACAACAACAACATTTTTATAAATATGATCTTTATTTGCTTTTAGGGATGGAGTCATTTCATAAAAACTTGTAAGTGTAGGTTTTTTCCTATTAGTTTATAAAATTTGAATATATTGTTTTCAAGAACAAATTCTTTCCATTTCCCTCACATATTCTAAAAATGTGCAATACTGATATTCTATCAGTTCCATCTACTTGTAGGAGGATCATCTGGAATATCTCTGAGAACGGGGATGGCATTTCTAGTTTTACTAAAGGTTGCCTGTATATTTTTCTTTTTTTCTTCATTTATTTCGTGGTAGTATCTGTTTTCAAATCTTCCCACTAATATTAGCAAGTGTCCGCATTTGTTTCATGTTTTCAAGCAAATGAAGCCCTCAGTTTACTGTAGACAAATCCCTCCAAAACTCCAACAGATGCTTTCTCTGTAAAATTTTGAACACCTTTTCTTCCTCATCTTTTTTTCTTCTTTGATAATTTTTTCCTCTTTAAAACCTATCAAATCCTGATTTGTTAATTCTTCCTCTTTGTGAGCTCTGACATGTTGAAAGTAAGTTCTAAGTTCAGTGTTCTGGACATATTTTTCCACCTATAATTTCCATCGTATTATCTTTGGGGCATGTACACATAACTTTGCATGGTTTTTTTTTCTATGTCCCTCACATACACACTCCTATAACTCTGTCTAGGAACATGTATTGTTTCTGATACACTGATAGTCATAATTGTGATGCACCATAACTGGAATACTTTGTAAGTAAATTTTTTTGCATTGAATATTTTGTATTGAAATCCTAACCATGTGAGATAGGAATAGAAGCCTCTCCTGAGGCTTATTATGTTAATGAAGACACACCAGATAGGTAGGGTCCTCCACTTAATGCTTTCTGAATGGTCTCTTAAAAAGAAAGAAAATAGAGGGTCTCACACATACACAAAGTTAAGACACAATGTCAGAATGTAGCTTCAAGCCAAAGAACACTGACAACTCCTAGGGCCACAGTAGGTGACTGAAACCAGGAATGACCTTTCTCTAGAACTGGACAAGGGGAATGAATACTTTGCTAATAACCTGAGCTTGGACTTCTAGCCTTCAATGATGAGGTAATAAATTCTGATCTTTAAAGCTTTCCATATGCAATGTCTTTTTTTAAGGCAGGGCCTTAGGGCAAGCTGGTCTAAATTCATAGAAGTTTTTCTCTAGAGTTTAGGACGTTCATTATCTTACTTTATTCTACTCCTTACTGAAATGGCCTCTCTTAGGGAAACCTACAAAGACTACTGTACCCATATTATATGCCATTTTCACCTATTCCTATCCTATTTTGATTCCTCTTTCATAAAATGATTCCTTATTATCTTCTTAGTCTGTGCGGTCCGACTTATTTTTATTTGTCATGGTTTCACTAATGTCTTGGCGTTTTTACTCTATACCTCCATCCAGAACCCCATACTGCTGTCCCATCAAGAGCTTCAGCTAAGGTCACAGAAGGCTGTCTTCTGCCATGATATTTATATGTCTGACTATCTTTATGGTATTCTGTTAGAATACAACATCTACCTATCAGTCTTTGTATAGTGGGAATGATTTGCATATTGTTAATTATTTCAAAGTTAGGATATCCATATTTTTACTTATTAATCTGTCAGTTTGTTGAACTGGGAAATAAGCTGCAAATTGCTTCTTACTTTATAGCTAGGGTATCTATATTCTTGCTTGTCTATCATTTTTGTAATTAGTATAACACCCGTCTGTTTGTTATACTAAGTAACTTGTGAGTGCTGTAAAAGCTGTGATACCAGTGTGTTAAGTGACAGAGAGGTCACTCATGGTGGACAAGTTTTAGTTTAGCTCCCAGATTAAGATAGACTAGGAAGAAGAATTGGCTATTCAGTTCTTAAATAGCAAGCATCTGAGAAACCTATGAACAATAGATGGTAACAGACAGAATATTAGAATTAGAGTCTAGATTTGAAGCTGAGAAGAAACAGCTACAAACTTTTTTTTTATATTGAAACATGAATGTTGGAAAAGTATAAATTGGGAAAAATGAAATAATATGTCTGAACATCAACATTCTAGGCATTACTGAGATAAAATGGACTGGATTTGATCACTTTGAATTAGACAATCACATGACATGCTATGCTGGGAATGAAAAATAGAAGAAGAATGGTGTTACATTCACAGTTAAAAAGCTAATTTAAAAGTTTATCCTGAAGAAGCGTTGTGAGTGATGGGATATTATCCATACATATACAAAAAAACCCTGTTAATATGACTGTTATTCAAATATATTAATAACAGCTAAAGTCAAAGCCACTTCCAAAATGGCTTGCCTCCGGAAACTCTATGTACGAACAGTGCTCAGGCTGTTCGTTCATAAGGTCACTATGAGTCGTCTACGACTCGATGGCATTAAACAACAATAACAATGACGATGACCAAGAGAGAGCTTCGTTGGCCTAGTGGAAGGAAGCTGTGCTACCAAGCCGAAGGTGGGTGATGGTCATCTGTGGCCCTCGGCCAGGTTCAAATTTTCTTCCTGTCAAACATTCTTCTAGGTGGTATAGCACTGGTCTGCGCATTGCTGTATAGAGGTAATTCATGGTTGCTGTGATGCTGAAGCCTGTGACAGTGATGTGCCAGTTGTGGTAATGGGCACCCATGGTGGACAGTGTTGGCTGGAGCTTCCCGACTAAATCAAGCCTGGAAGCAGGAGCGGCATCCACTTCCAAAATGGCTTGCCTCCGGAACTCTATGTACGAACAGTGCTCAGGCTGTTTGTTCATAGGGTCGCTATGAGTTGTCTACGACTCGACGGCATTAAACAACAACAACAAAGCCAAAGAGGAAAAAACTGAAGATTTTTTACGGAATTTTGCAGGTTAACATTAGCCCACATGCAGTCAAGATGCATTAGTGATAACTGGTAACTAGAATGCAAAAGTTGGATAACAATGAATAAAGAATGGTAGTTGGAAAGTACAGATTTGGTGAAAGAAATGAAGCTGGAGAAGAATTATTGAACTTTACATGCTGAGTGACTCATTCATCATAAATACGTTTTTTTAAAATATTATTTTACTATTTTTTGTGTTTGTACCATCAAATTGGATCTGACTGGTACAGGAGGAGATTGTCCCTCCTTCTCCAGCAGAGTATCTGGTGGATTCGAATTGCGTACCTCTGGTATTGCAGTGCAACTTCTTGCCACTAATTCACCAGAGCTCCCTTCATAAATACCTTTTTAAAAAATAAAAATGGTGACTTTACACATGTACATTACCAGACGGGATACAAAGGAATCAGATTGACTACATCTGTGAAAGAAATTGTTGGGGAAGTTCTGTATCAGCAGTCAAAACCAGGCCAGGCACTTACTGTGGAACAAACCATACATTACACACATGCAAGTTCAAATTGAAGCTGAAGTAAAATTAAAACAAGTACAAGAACCAAAATAGGATCTTGAGTCCATTTCATCGGAATGTAAAAATCACCTTAAGATTAGGTTTGACAACCACTATGGAAGGCAGAATGGCACTTACTCAAAAAGTTGGACGTTGAAATACCATTTAATCCAGCAACTGCACTGCAGGCACATTCCCTAAAGAAACCAGAGCTGCAACCCAAACAGATATATGTACACCCATGTTTATTGCTGCACTGTTCACAAAGAGATGGAAGCAACCCAAATGCCAATCAACAAATGAATGTATTGAGAAGCTGTGGTACATTCACACCATGGAATACTAAGTAGCACTGAAAAATAAGGAACTCATAAAATATTATACAAAATAGGTCACCCTGGAGGACATTGTGTTGAGTGAAAGATCTCAATAACAAAAGGACAAAAAAATGCCTAAAACAGCATGGGGGCTTGGGGGAAACTAAAAAGGGACACATAACGTATATTTCATTGAAATAGATGAGTCATAGATCTGTTTAAAAGCAATATATGATTGGGCATTCTTTGCATGACAACAGTCCAGAATAGCAAGTGCACAGCAAAGTGGACTGTGGGTATGGGAGGAAGGAGGAAATTGTGTAGCAATGGATGATTTTTTTAAAGAGAAAAATGGATTGAGAAGGGGTAGGGAGGAAAATGTGCAACAACACATGAACGGAAATCCAAATTTTCTGTAAACTTTGGTTGAAATCATAATAAAAATGATATATTTAAAAAGTTCAGGTTTGAGGCATTAAACATCAATAATGGAAGACCAGATGAGTTGGGTAACTACAGGAAAAGAGGAGAAAGAAAAAAAAAAAGAATATTGGAAAAGACAATGAAAATTGCAATAAAGTTCTGAGAAGCCAAAACAAAGCAATGAGATGTTGAAGTAAAAGGGATGAACAAACAATTTCAAAGGGCAGCTCAAGAAAGAAAGCAAAGTTTTAGAACAGAATGTGTAGGGACGTAGAATTGTAGGAAAAAAGGGAAGAACTTGCTTTGCAGTTTTCAACCTGAGAGAACTGAAAAACAAATCCAAGCCTCAAGTTGCAATACTTGATGTGCTGTAGGAAAAATCTTGAATAATCCATGAAGCAGCAAAAGAAGATGGAGGTAATACATTCAATCACTGTACCAAAAAGAATAGGCTGAGGTTAAACTATTTTAAGAAGTACTATATGATAAAGAGCCAGTGGTAATTAAGGAAGAAGTCCAAGCCACACTAAAGGCAGTGGCAAAAATAAAGCCCCAGGATTTGATGGGATACCAATTGATGTGTTTCAAATGACAGATGCAGACCCGAATGTGCTAAACAGTCTATGCTAGGAAATTTGGAGTACAGTTGCTTGGATGACTGACTGGAGAAAGGTGATCTAACAGATTATGGACATTATTTAACAATATCATTCATTTCACACACAAGCAAAATACTGCTGAAGATCATTCAGTTGTATAGTAAGTTTTGAGATCAGAGAGTGCTGTGTTTTCCACTTCATCCTTGTTTTACAGAAGTGCTTTGCTTATTCAAGCTCTATTGCCTCTACAAATAAACTTGAAAATTGCCTTTTTTATCTCTTTGAAAAATGAAATTGGCATCTGTATTGGGATTGCATTAAACATGTGGATTGTTCTTGGTAGGATTGCCATTTTCACAATATTGAATAGGGAAACTGTAGTTGGCTATGTTATTGTATGTTATTGCTTTCTTATTTTCCATCCCTGTCTTCTCTTTGTTACTGTAGAGGAATCCCACTGACTTTTGGATATTGACCTTGTCTCCTGCCACTGTACTTAAATTGTTCTATTAGCTCCTACAGTTCTTTGGGGTTTTTTTTGTTTTGTTGTTTGTTTGTTTGCTTTCTTAGTCCTTTTTCAGTGTACATGATCATATCATCTGCATATAGTGACAATTTCACCATCTCTTTGCCCATCTGGATGTCTCTTATATCCTTTTCTTGTCATATTTTCCTAGAAAGCACTTCCAGTAAAATACTAAATAGGAGTGGTGACCACGGGCATCCTTTTCTGGTCCCTGTTTGCAAGGAGAACGCTTTTAGTCTATGTTGAGAATGAAAACTGGCTCTTGGTTTTGCATATATACTTTTCATTAAGTTGATAAAATTCCCTTCTATTCCTATTTTGTTGACTGTTTTAATCAGGAAGAGTGTTGCATTTTGTCAATTGGTTGGATTATGTGGTTCTTATTATTTGTTTTGTTAATGTGATGAATCACATTGATTGTTTTTCTTATGTTGAACCATCCTTGCATACCTGTTATGAATCCCACTTGATTATGATGAATTATTTTTTCAAATGTTGTTGGATTATATTGGTGAGGTAAGAATAACAACGGTGTCTTTGCTCTTGAGTTACTAGTATTAATCTTTATGTGCCTGAGAGGAGACATACTGTATATAATACAACTATGAGGCAAGATTTATACATAAGCCACTTTTTTGGTTTATTTTTTCATCTTGTCATCTTACTATGCAAATAGTTCACCAACTCAGTCTCTTTGTGAGCATTAAAATGGAAAAATATAGGTGCACTGATAACTACAAATGACACCTGGTGACCTAGTATGTTATATATTGAGCTTCATTGCTGATGTCAGATAGATCATTGTTGAAAGCAGAGAATACTAGAAAGATATTCCCTTGTGTTTCCTTGTGCAAAGGCATTTGAATGTATTCATTATGACAAAATAGGGATAATACTGAGAAGAATGGGAATCTCAGAACACTTAATTGTATTTATGCAAAACCTAAACATAGACCAAGAAGCAGTTGTTTGAACAGGACAAAAGAACTATGCATAGTTTAAGCAGGAAAGTTGTGTGTCAGGGTCATATTCTTTCTCCATACCTATTCAATCTGTATGCAGAGTGTATCATTGATGAAGTTTGCCTATATTAAGCATGTAGTATCAGATTGGAGGAAGACACGTCAACAACTAGCTTTATGCAGACAGCACAATCGTGCATACAGAAAGTGAAGACAGCTTGCAGCACTTACTGAAGAAGACTAAAGGCTACTGCCTTCAATAGGGTTATAACTCAAGCACAAACAAATCCTTACCACTGGGCCAATTAGGTAATATCATGACAGATGGAGGACATATTAAAGCTGCCAATAATTTCATTTTACTTAGCTCCACCATCAACATTTATGATAGCAACAGGCAAGAAATTAAGAAAACAATGGATTTGAACATATCTGAGAT
This sequence comes from Elephantulus edwardii, assembly GCF_000299155.1. NCBI lineage: Eukaryota > Metazoa > Chordata > Mammalia > Macroscelidea > Macroscelididae > Elephantulus > Elephantulus edwardii. The sequence goes on along the minus strand of NW_006399782.1, from coordinate 20,351,696 downwards.
GATAAGGATGGAACAGGATAGGACAAAGTGTCCAACCTGTTGTTTACAGGGTTGCTATGAGTCATAATCACCCCAAAAGCACAGTAAAATAGCACTATGGGCTTCCAAACAAAAATTCTAAAGTACAAATTCACCAGTAACCCTGATAAAGAACCTTAGAAATCTGATAGAGAATCATCATTAGGTAAGAATCAGTTTTCAGGGTAGTGGGTGGATATGGTGGAGTTTGGATCAATTACAAGAAATACCTATAATGTGAAGTGGATCTCTGATAATTACTGTCACAACTTAGTCAATGTCTGATAAATTAATTTAGGCATTAGGTTGAGCCGGGAAAGATCTGAATTTGTCTTTTAATCATCTATATTGTTAATTTTTATCTGTCACAAATTAGAATTTAGGTACAATTAGTGAAAAGGAATAAAGTTATGTACAAACTTGTGGGATATGCAAAGCCTCATGAACTTTCTAATATACATGCTCTAATTAGAACAAAATCTACAAAGGCAGACAATGTTATCTGTAGCCCTGTCAGGTAGGACTATAACATACACTACCCTTTCTATAACATTTAAAAATTCTCAAAATCTAACTGATAAAAAATATCACTTCCTGAGGAGAATTATATCTAAATTTTGTCACTTTGATCATCTATTTCAGATGTTTATTTTTCCAAAAGAAATCTCAGTTTATTTTGCTTCACTTTTAGAACATGAACCTTTTACTAATACAAGTTTTTTTTTTTAAAAAATAGATTCTTCAAACATACAACAGAAGCTCTGCATTCGCAAGAGGTCTGAGCTGTTATACCATTTGCAAATTAGGATGATAAAAGATGAAATAAACAAACATTTGTTCAAATAAAAGCCATAGAAACCAAGAGAACTTAAATCAGATCTTTAACTGTTACCAACAATCCATATAAGATCCCTGGGTGATATGATACAAATTCTTCACTTTCTACTATTAACTAAATGTTGTATTTTTCAGAGGTGTTGCAGAAGAAAGGCCTGGTAATCTACTTCCATGACGTTAAAAACCAAAGACAAGCCTGTTACTGCAAGTCAATTTTGACTCCTCACAGTAGGGAAGAATGGTTCCTCAGGGTTTTCAATGGTTGTAATTTATGAAAGTAAATTGTCAAGCCTTGGACATATTAAAGCATCTATTTTTAAGTTGTTAGACCACTGTCATCAAGAAGGCAATGATACAGATACTAATTCACAGTGATTCTCTCTTTGGTTTCCAAGGTTGTATGCAAATCACTATGGGAAGAGACTGCCCATCTTTCTTCCATGGGAACAGCTGGTCAATTCAAACCACCAACCTTTCAGTTAACAGCCGGATACATTACACTTTACTTAGTGAGTGAGCTTACATAAGATTTCAGACAAGGAAATCTCTGTGGTTTGCAATTCAGCTATGAAACACATAGGCTCACACAAATAGTTGGAAGTGACTGAAGGGGCAATGAGTTTTTCAGTAAATGACTTTCATTTTACTTTTTCTCTAAAGGCAAAGCTGAAAAAGGTTGATTGACAAAGTGATTGTAAGAATGGACTCAAATATATCTGAGATGACGAGAATGGCCCAGGATAGGCAGAGTTCAGGTCTATTGTTCATAAAGTCTCTGAGTTGTAGTCAACTTGAAGGTATCTGACAACAACAGCAGCTCATAGAGGTTATGAGTCTGGTGCAGGATATAGCCAGGTTCAGAACTGTTGTTCATAAAGTTGTTATGAGTAGTAGCTGACTCAACAGAACCTAAGAACAATATAACAGCTCAATAAGAAAATAGTCTAAACATTTCTTAGAATGGAATAAATGAAAAAAATATTAAATTTATATTAACTTACTCGATTATCTAGAACATTGAACTAAAAACTAGATACAGGTGACAGATACAGGTGTTTCCACATGCTTGCTCTGTTTTCCTAAAACTAAAATATTAAATCTAAAACAACCATTATATTTATCATTATTCAATATCCCTTTCCTGTTTATATGGGTTCAGTTAATAAGAATGATACAACAGCCCCAGGCATTCAACCTCAAATCTGTCTGTACGTGTCCATTGACATTGTCTCTATCAAATTCAATCCAATAAAATTAAATGGAGTTAAAGCAGCCAGCCTATTCAAACTTCAGTATGTCCCATCTCTTATTGTATTGTACCTTTTAAAATTTCTTATTTACTTAGCCAAAGCAAAAGGTTTCCAAGACTCAATTACATTTCCCCTGCTTGCTTATTTCTTAAGTATGTTTCTTTGAATAATGCTGTTCATATCAATTGCGAAAAAAGAGGAAGCAATACGTGTAATTCCACAAATATAAAAAGGGTATAATAAAATAACTGCTTTCTTATAAGAGAGAGGACATTTTCATCTGATGCTCACCATAAAATTTTCACCTAATCCTAATAGTTTTGACACAATAATACCCACAGCCATCACCCAGTTTAAGAAGACTCCATATTGCACGATGCCGATGCGTAATGAGTAACTCAGGGAAGACGTTGGTAGAGTAGACATATTTCTAGCAATATCTTCAGGACTTCAATGAAGAATTAGAGAGTTAGTAATAGGGAGTTCTGCTGGCCTAGTGCCAAGGAGCTGTGCTGCAATTCCAAAGGCATGTGGTTTGAGGCCACCAGCTGTTCTGCGGGAGAAGGAAGGGCAATCTCTTCACATGTGATTAATTGCCTGTGCAAACCCACTGGTAGGTCAGCTATGTGTGACTCTACAGTACACAACAAAAACAATTAAAAGCTCTGAATAATAGTTGGGCAATTGGCTTATAGGTTACCCACCACGCTGTAGCAAGAGGGCAACACTACCCTTTTCCCCTTCATTTCCATAGTTCCTTCAATGTGCATGCAGATTTTATTTTCCTCCTTCAAAGCTATCCTTAATATTAATTTGTACCTGATTTCCTGAATACAAAAACATCTCATTTTGGAAAAAGAGTAATAATACACACACATACACGCGCACATATATATACACACACCTAGAAATAGAAATCTAAATGTAAATAATATAAACATGAATATGAATATGAATAGGAATAGAAATGTAAATATAAATGTAAGATTTAGATAGATAAAATATAATGGAGCATTTTTGCCCTG
>NW_006399782.1:20316462-20348381 GCF_000299155.1 Elephantulus edwardii | reverse complement strand
AATTTTTTCCCTCTGGAGTTCTCTTCCCATGAGCAACAGACCAGATGACAACCACACTCACATTAATCTCTCTAAAAAAAGATCAGTAAGTTTCTTTATGTCCTTCATACAGTATCTTCACTTATTAAAATCCATGCTGAAGGACCCCACACACTGCAAACTGAAGCATGTGACATTTAATCCATCCACACAGAAGGATCAAGGACTGAGTCAACACTTTTAGAGCATCTGCCCCCTCCAACAATGCATTCCATGGTGCCTATTTCCATGGTATTTAGACCTTTAAACAAACACATTTGTCTAAAAACAAATACATATGAAGGAAACCGAGTTACCCAGGGCACTTGCGTTTTCAGCTGCTTCTGGCTGAATAATGACAGTTAAATTCAAAGATCTGAAATTATAAGTCTTGTCTTAAACACTATAGAAAATGTTTGGCCCTAGGAAGTAGATCATATACCTCTTATTTTAAAGGGACAAGACCAAGTTACAAAAAGAGGCCTGAGGGTTTTCACTCCATAATGAACCCCTTGGTTTCATTCCACCTCCTTGCTCTGGCTTCAGCATCATTTTGAGAATGCCTGGAAGTTTTCAGAGCAAAAAAACCCTCTACATTTTCATATTCTGTAACTCACCAAGAGGCACTTGTTTGGAAGACAGTTATGTTTATCTGCTTCTAAGTCTTTATGAACAAAGGTTAGACTCTACACGTGAGATTCATACGAGTTCAAAATCAACACAAAGGTAACTAACCAACAAAAAGTCCCATTCCAGAAACTCTCCTCTTAATCATTAAATTTTTTTATAATAAACAATAGCACCAATATCATACAGTTTGGGGTTGTATTTCTGCCAGGATTAAATTAGGTTGTTAAATGACATTAAGTCAAGTACGAATGACTCAAAGCAATCCTATGAAAAACAGATCAGAACCCTGTCCTAAATTAGGTAGTGGGCTGTAAATTGTATAGTGTCTGATATATACAATGAGTCAGTAAATATTTCTTAAACTTGTAATATTATGATATGTAACAAAAAGTAACTATTATATGAGAATCATTCACTGCCCTGGATCCAGTTCTGAGGCACAGAGACCCAACCTCCAACAGATTTCCAAGACTATAAATCACAAGAGGAGAAGACCACTCATCTTTCTTCAGGAGGGCTGTTTTTGTTGTTGTGTGAAGTTGAGTCAGAACCCACCCACACCTGACCCTTTAGAGGGTTTCAGAGGCCATTAATCACAAGGAAGGAGAGTGTCCATACTTCTTCCGCAGAACAGATGGCAGATTTGAACCCCATGGGATTGCACTGCAGCTTCTTACTACTAGGCCATAAGAGCTTCCTCCTAGAGGGCTGTTGTTGTTGTTGTTGTTGTTGTTATGTGCCATTGAGTTGCTTGCAACTCATAGCAACCCTATGTACAACAGCCCTAAACTCTGCTTTGTTCTGTGCCAATCGCACTGTCTCTGACACTCCCATCCCGATTACACCAGTCACTGAATCAATCCACCTCACAGAGGGTCTTCTCCTCCTGCGCTGTCCCTCCACCCTTCCAAGCATGATGTCCCTCTCCAAGGACTGGTCTCTCCTTAAAACATGACCAAAGTATGTCAGATGAAGCCTCAGAATCCTTGCCTCCAAGGAACGGCCTGGTTTAACCCTCTCCAGGATGAATCTCTTTCTTTTCTTAGCAGTCCATGGTACCCTCAATACTCTTCTCCAGCATCACAGCTCGAAGGCATCAATTCTCCTTCTATCCTCCCTACTCATTGTCCAACTCTCTGATGTATAACAAGTGATTGTAAAGACCGTGGCCTGTATCAGACACACCTTAGTCTCCAGAGAGACACCACTGCTCTTCAGTACTTTGGAGAGGTCCCTAACAGCAGACTTTTTCATTGCAATACATCTTTTAATCTTCTAACTGCTAGTGCCAAGAGCATTGACTGTGGAGCCAAGGGGACTAAAGTTGTTAACAATCTCAATCTCTTCACCATCCATCCTGATGCTGCCAATTGGCCCAGTGGTGAGAATCTTTGTCTTCTTGACATTGAGCCTCAATCCATATTGGAGGCTGCAGTCCTTTACCCTGAAGCAAGTGCTTCAGGTCCTCCTCAGTTTCAGCAAGCAGGGTTGTGTCATCTGCATAACACAAATTGTTGATAGATCTTCTATCAATCCTGACCAAAAATATCTCCTCATAGAGCCCAGCCTCACAGATAGTCTACTCTGCATACAGGTTGAAAAGGTATGGAGACAGGACACATCCCTGGCTTACGCCCTTCCCAATTTTGAACCATGCAGTGTTTCCTTGCTCTGTTCTGATGGCTGCCTCTTGTTCCAAGTATAGGCTTCTTAGAGTCAGCCACAGTTTGTTATGATCACACAGTCAAATGTCTTTGCATAATCAATGAAACACAGATAGACATTCCTCTGGTACTCCCTGCTTTCAGCTAAGATCCATCTAACATCAGCTACAATATCCCTAGTACCACGACCCCTTCTAAACCCAGCCTGGACTTCTGGTAGTTCTCTGCTGATGTGCTGTTCCACTCTTTTTTGGATAATCTTCAGTAGAATCTTACCTGTATGTGAAATCAATTATATTGTTCTATAGTTTCCACACTCTGTTGGGTCACCTTTCTTTGGAATGGGAACAAATATAGATCTCTTCCAGTCAGTTGGCCAAGTGGTTGTTTTCTAGATTTCTTGGCACAACTTGGTGAGCACATCCAGGGCAGCATCTGTTAGCTGAAATATGTCAATTGGTATACCATCTATTCCTGGGGCCTTATTTTTTGCTATTTCCTTCAAAGCAGCGTTAGCTTTTTCCTTCATCACCATAGGCTCATGCTCATATGTTGTTTCATGAAATTCTTCTGTGTCTTCCAATTCCTTTTGATACAGTGACTCAGTATATTCTTTCCATCTTCTTTTAATACTTCCTGGATCATTTCATATTCTGCTGAAAGCATCCTTGATTGTAGAAACTTTAGGTTTGAATTTGTTCTTCAGTTCCTTGAGCTTAAGAAAGGCTGAACGAGTTTGGCCCTTTTGATTTTCTGACTCCAGCTCCTTGCACATTTCATTGTAATATTTTACTTTGTCATCCCGTGCTGCCTTTTGGAATCTTCTGTTCAGCTCTTTAGTATCTTGAATTCTTCCTTGTGCTTTGGCTTCTCTGCGCTCCAATCATCAGAGTTTCTTCTGACATCCACTTTGGTCTTTTCTTCCTCCTCTGTCTAGCAGATTAAAAACTCCAGAGTCAGAACCTCAGCTGTCTATGAACTATACACCTCTCCTCAGGATGCAAAACTTCCTTTAAAAGTGAGAGCAATAAAAAGTCTAGAGGAGAAGAGTTAATGATCTCAAAATACTGTGCTTTTTGGAATGTAGAAGGTGGTGTGGAAGAGGGTATACATTGGGAGAAAAATAAAAAAAGGAAACACCGAAACAAACTATCTCCACTTAAGCTAGTTCTTTACTATGATGGCGAGCTCACTGGCAATAGAGACATGGCCTTTTCCTTTGAAAGGGATATGGCTACAAAAAAAGGAAAGAAATTAGAAGAAAAGTCAGTGAAAAAATAAGACCATCAATGAGATGGATTGACACGTCAGTGGTTGTGTTGTGGTAGTCGAGCACGACTCCTAGCAACCCTATGAACAAAAGGCATGAAGCACTTCTACAACCATCGACATTTATCAAAGTTCATAGGCTTTCTGGAGGCGTGTTATTTAGGAAGTGGATGCCACTTCTGCTTCTAATGCTTCTAATCAGTGGTAACAAAGATAATAATAATTCTGAGGACAGAATAGGACTGGGAAGTATTTAATTCTATTGTAACACGGTTGCTATGAGTCACAACCAACTCAACGGATCTGAAAATAAAAGCCAACGTATCCAACCCGACTCCTATATATGTACTATGCTCCAGCTATAAGCCAGGGAGAATTAAAAAAAAATTTCTGCCGAAAATAGGCTAACTATGAAGTCTTTAACTAAAAATCCTTGGCATAACTTCTCCGTTCTCCTAATGCAGATGAGTTACAGTGAAATTTGTCTAGAAGAGGTGTTCGTGCCTGGGGAATGTTGATTCAGTTATTCCCATTTCTCAGCCACGGACACCTCTTCTAGACAAATTTTTCTCCTAAGTATCACTAATTAGTTAGCCACTATTATGTCCTCAAGAAGCTTACACAAGAAGAAAATATGTGAGTTTTACTCGGAGACTTTGCAAACATGTGTTTAATCTAAAAAAAAAAAAAGCAAGGGAAACAGCTGGGGAAGGAAGCAAAAACAAATTTGACTTTATAGAAAATAAAAGCAGTTCATCCAATTCCAATGTGTGGCATCTATGCTGATTTTTCTCAAGGAAAAGTGCTTATCATTGCCAAAATCTCCAGGCTCACCACAGCTGACACATTCCTCAACATCAGAGCCTGGGCTACTGACAGAAATGCTTTTTCCTTCCCCAAGCAGATGAGAAGCCAAGCACACCCCAAACAAACCACTGACAGTTCCCTTGAATTTTCTTCTTTCTACTTCCTTGTCTCCAGAGCATAATATTTTGTTCTATATAATGGGACATTCACAGAGCAAACCTAGTTCACCTAAAGCACAAACAAACAAACAAACAAATCATTTGGTAAATATTTAAATTCTTTTTCTGGCTACACTGATAAAAGCATCTACCTTTCTTGCACACTCAAATGTTGTTGTGCTAACATATGCTATAACTGTACAAAAGTCTGAGGAGTTCTGTCAATAAACTAAAAAAATAAGCCCTTCCAGAGAACGCTGAAACATGCAAAGGAATGCAAATAGAAGCCCTCTATCACACACTGGATCTTTGTTTATACCAGTTGCATATGATCAATGCAAGAAGACATTCAGAACATTTTCTATAAACAAATTGTCATCTTGTATTAGCTTACATCAATAGAATTCTTCCAAGCAGTTTCTCCTAATAAATGGTGTATAGATTGGTTTGATTATTTTTCATTCTTATTGTGGCAAACTCATTATGAAAACATTGTGCAGATATAAAGGGAACAGAGGAAAGGGAAGAGGCTGTAAAGAAATAATTTAATTATCCTGTTACAGTTTTCATGCAAGTAAGAAAAGAGTCCCATACCATAAGAGCGTTCCTTAAGTTTTATTATTGTATCATGACTTCACTTGCCTCCACTTAAGAATGATGCCGAGTTCATTCTGAGGAACTCTTTGTACCTTCCCGTATTTTTTTTTCTCTTCTGGAGACACTGTACTGTAAAACCTCAAACAAGCTCAATATAGGAGGTTAATAAAGATATATCAATGCTGAAAGAAATGGACTTCTATTTCCCTAATTTTTGTGTTTCACCATGTAGCATAAAAGCATGGAAGAGAGAAAAGAAATAAAAATTATCCTCCAAAGCTTCTTAGAAGCTAGCTCAAAATTTTGCTCTAATTAAGTCTAATCAATCCAAATGAAGTTCTGCTGTGTTTATCCTCAACATTTATAGTAGACTTCTTTTTTTTTTCTCCAGAATAAACTCACTGTCTTAGAATCATTCACACTTACAGTGATTCTCCATCACGTTTCCAAGGCTGTAAATCTTATGAAGAGCACTGCTGAGAGGCTAGCGGATTCCACCTGTCAGTCTTGTGCTTAGCAGCCCAATGCAGCATGGTATGCCAACAATGGAGTCCTAATGGCACAGAAGGTCAAATTCTTCAGCTACTACACACGGGAAGGATGAGGCCATGTGTCCCTGTGAAGAGGTACAGTCTAGGAAATCTTGTGGGGCTGTTATATACAACAATGTCAGGTTAGAGACAAGTGTGTGCTTGACCCAGGTCATAGTCTTCGCAATTACCTGTTATGCTTCAGAAAGCTGGACAATTACTAAGGATAACAGAAGAATTGATGCCTTCGAGTTGTGGTGCTGGAAAAGAGTCTTGAACATACCATGGACTTCCAAGAAAAAACAAAGTAGGTCTGTCTTAGAGAGGGTGAAACAAAAATTCTCCTTGGAGGCTAGGATTTTGAAACTCCGCCTCACATACTTGGGCATGTGGCCAGAAGAGACAGGTCTTTGGAGAAGGACATCATGCTTGAAGGGTGGAGGGACAGGACAGGAGAAGATGACCCGTGATGAGATAGACTGATACAGAAACTGGGGCAAGGGGGTTAAGTGTGTCAGAATTAATGAGACTGGGTCAGGATACAGCAGGGCTCAGAGCTGCTGTACACAGGGTCGCTGTACATCGCAGGTGACTCCACAGAGCATAATGATAAAAACAACAACAGATTCCCTGTGGATCAGAATCTACTGCTAGAAGGTGGTGAGTTTGGTTGTTTTGTTTACATTCATGATATTAATGTAGTCCTCTAATCAACCATCCTCTAGTAATATTTTCCTTTCAGTACTAAATCAAGTTCAGAATTTTCAACTTTTTAACTGTAAGATCTTTTTAATTCAATTTTATTTTGGCATTTTCTTTTAGGCTTGTGGAGTAAGTAAGCAATTTTGCTACCAATGCAAAGGCAGGCACTTCAAATTGACAAGCTGCTCCTTGGGAGAAAGATAATCTCCTCCAATGTGATGACAGCCCGAGAAAATCTGGAGGGTCAGCAAAAAGTCAGTTCCATCTCAACAGCAATGAGTTTTTTGGGTTTTGAGTGTTTTCACATATAGTTATATACCAATGTAAGATGACCTTTGAGCTGTGGTGCTGGAGAAGAGTATTGAGAATACCATGGACTGCTAGGAAAACAAACAGATTTGTCCTGGAAAGAGTTAAACCAGTTGGCTCCTTGGAGGCAAGGATTCTGAGGCTCCGTCTAACATACTTTGGACATGTTGTGAGGAGAGACCGGTCCTTGGAGAGGGACATCATGCTTGGGAGGGTGGAGGGACAGCGCAGGAGGGGAAGGCCCTCTATGAGGTTGATTGATTCAGTGACTGGGGTAATTGGGATGGGAGTGTCAGAGACAGTGTGATTGGCACAGGACAGAGCAGAGTTTAGGGCTGTTGTACATAGGGTCACTATGAGTCGCAGGCGACTCGACGGCACATAACAACAACAACAACAACTGAGATTTAGTTTATTGGAAAATATTTCCATTACCCAGAGTTTAAAATAAAGCTCTAACAAATGAAAATAGAGTCTACTTCTACATAAAATATGCAGACACTAGAAAATCAGAAGGGTGCTTAATGAAGTAAGTAAACTAAGTGATAAAGAAATGGGTACAAGAATATTTTCTTTGAAGTTTTGGAAGCTAAAGGTTCAATATTTTGTTGTGTCCCTTTAAAAAGTAAATAGCTTTCCTCCAGAAACCCTATGAACATGGAGAAATGATGAAAGTTATACAAGTGTTCAGGTCTTTCATTCATAGGGTCGCTATGAATTGTCTACGACTTGATGGCACTTAACAACAACAACAAGAGAGCTCAGTTGGCCTAGTGGACAGAAAGCAATGCTACCAAGCCAAAGGTGGGTGATTTTAATCTGCAGCCCTCAAGCCTGGTTTTAATGGGTTTTTGTCAAACATTCTTCTAAGTGGCACAACACTGGTCTGTCCATTTGCTGTATAGAGGTAACCCATGGTTGCTATGATGCTGCACACTGGGACACTGATGTGTCAAATGCAATAATGGTTACCCATGGTGGACAGTGTTTGGTTGAGCTCCCCTATTAAAACAGGAGTGGCATCCACTTCTGGAATAGCTTGCCTCCAAGAAAACCCATGAACCTGGAGAAATGAAAGTTATGCAAGTGTTCAGGTCTTTTGTTTATAGGGTTGCTACGAGTCATCTCCAACTCGATGGCACTTAACAACAACAATAAACCTTATGCCTAGATGCATTTTTGTGTATGTGTTTGTCACATCATGATAGAATTTGTAACAATAACCAATGCTGTTGTTCAGATATATTCTATGCATATAAAGTTATTGATAGTTATTGATGTTTCATCTAGCAGTAATAAACATTTCTAAATACCATGGGGAAAAATATAAATACATGACTTTAAAGAGCCTTCCTTTTATGTAAAAATAATAAGTCAAACAAAAAGCAAGAATATTTGCTGTTACTTGAATAACAAATGTTTTCATGTATATTTCCTTTATAAAATAATATCCTTCCATTATTTAACAGTTTTGCAAGTTTTTGTCTGTCACAATAAATCATGTGCTTGAAATCTTTTCAGTGTTAACTATCAATATTTATTTCTGATGGCCACAGTTTTTCTAACCTTTGCAAAATTAATGCTACAAAATCTGTTGGAAATTATTAAAACAAAAATGGAAAGTATAGCTAAAGCTTTTTGAACAATGTCTTGAGGCTGTTCATAGGGGTTTTGAGTGCCTGTTATTTCAGAAGTGGATGGCCAGTCATGTTTCTTATTTTTAACTGCTTCATAAGCATGTGAAAGTTGGACAACAAATGAGGAAGGCTAAATTATGCATTTGAATTATAGTAATGACAGATAATATTGAATATTCCAAGGATTGCCAAAAGAACAAATCTATGTCGTAGAAAGTGTAGCCAGGGTGTCCCTGAGAGAAAAGCATGGCAAAATTTCATTTCATATATTTTAGACACGTTTTCAGGAGAAAAGTCTTTGGAAAAAAACATCCTGTTTGGAAAGGTAGAGGATTAGTGAAAGAGAAGATGATTACCAATGAGGTGGATTGATACAGAGATTGCAACAATGCAGGGCAGAAACTGTGAGAATGAAGCAGGATAGGTCAAAGTTCTGATCGGCTGTTCACAGAATTGTTATGATTTGAAACATAACAACAACGTAGGTTTCTAAAGAATGTTTTCCTTTTTAGTATCCAAAACAAAAAGAAACCAAAGCTTCTAAAATGGCCATTCAATGATGTAGAAAATCTACCTTATAAAAAATGTATTGCTTCTATCTGGAAAGCTTCATGCAGTCCCTGAAATCCTAGAAATGGGGAGGGTCAAAGTTCCCAAACGTGAATTAAAAATCCACACATACAAATAGTAGTTGGTCAATCTTACAAAAAAGACTGTTACTTTGCAGCTCTGTTGCTTTTGTGTGCCTTCAAAGCAAATTGATCCACAGCTAATCCTCCAGCGTGTTTTCAGAGACAGTAAATCCTATGGGAGGAGATTTCCCATCCATCTTCTGTGGGAATGATAATGGATTTGAACCTCATGCCTTCCAGATTGCAGTACAGCTCCTTACCACTAGGCCATCAGAGCTCTAGAGGTTCCTTTATTGAACTCTGGTGTCTTAGAGATAATAAAGATCTCTGATGGCCTAGTGGTAAGAAGCTATGCTGCAATTCCAAAGGCACATAGTTTGAAGACACCAGCTGCTTTAAGGATGGTCAGTCTCCTTCTGTGTAATTCATTGCTTCTGAAATCCTGCTGAAGGGTCAGCTATGAGTTGGTTCTGACTCAATGACACCATAACAGAAGTACTTTTATTGAGCTTTAATTCCTGAAAAACAAGGTTGGTTTGAATTGCTTCATTGAATAATACTAGTATATACTAATTGACTTGCTATTGTTTTTTATAGGACTCTTAATTAATGGGCTATCTAATCCTTTTTAAGAAGGTTTGCTGGTGCAGTGATATGAAGGATATTATGCTAAGCAAGAGGTCAGAACTTAGAACCTACCAGCCACTCTATGACAGGAAGACGATGCAATCTGCTTCCAGAAAGATTTACAGCCTTGAAACTTGAGGGGCATTCCTACTCTGGTTCTATAGGTCATTATGAGTTAGAATAAACTTGAGGGCAGTTGGTTGGGCTTAGTGAGTTATTCATTGACTATATTGAATATACCGTGAACTGCTAAGAGAACAATCTGGTTTGACCTGGAGAGAGTGAAGCCAGGTTGCTCCTTGGAGGCAAGGATTCTGAAGCTTCGTCTGACTTACTTTGGACATATTGCAAGGAGGGACCAGTCCTTGAAGAGGGATGGCATGCTTGGGAGGGTGGAGGGACAGCACAAGAGAGAGAGGAAGACCCTTGGTGAGATAAATTGATTCAATGATTAGGGTAATGGGTGTAGGTGTGTCGGGGACAGTGAAATTGGCACAGAATAGAGCAGGGTGTAGGACTGTTGTACATAGGATTGCTATGAGTTGCAGGCGATTTGATGGCACATAACAACAGTTACAACAATCTTCCAGAATATTCTTGCGCCTAAACTATAGAGGTCTTTTCTCTTCCCTTTACATGAATTTGTCATCATTGACACAAACTACTTTACTGAACTGATTCCTAAGAAGTGAAGCATATATGTTAATATAAACAAGTGACTCTAATTCACTACAAATAAAAATTGAGTTTATGGAACTGTTGTCTATAAATCACGTATTGGCTGGCTATCATACATGTAATCTCCAAACAAATTAAATTTATTTACAAACAGGAGAATTCATAAATAAACTCTAAATTACAGAAGTCTACAGGCAGTATGAAACACTGGGAAAATGATTAATTTCATTTCTTCATCATGTTGTGTTAGACAGTGGTGGAGAATCTATGGCCCAGGTTATGCTTAGTTTTGAATCAAAGACATAACAAACAAGGAGAGAGAAACAGAGAGACAGAGAGATATCTTTTCTTTTGGCCATTTTAAATGCTCTTTACATGGACAATATTGAAATCTCACTCTAATCTTATGTTTGACAATATAGTCACAACCTCTCTCCATAATAGCTGCCTATGTGCGATTCCTCACAGCCATTCTTGTGTCCTCTCTATTTATTTTCCTGACCATCTCTATCCTTTTCACTCAAGTAAATGTTGACACTTTATGGTAAAAATTCCACATGGCCACTTTTACAATTCTTCCCCATTTTCCTGATTTTGCAGTTATAAAAGTCCTAACAGCTACTACTTTACATAAACAGAATTCTTCATAGAAGGAAGACAAATAGAGAGGATTGAGAAGAGTCCCCTTCTAGGGGACACTCGCATAAAACTGTTGTGTATTATTGAAATTAATAATAATAATAAAAATAAATAAAAAAGGAAAAGTCGTCTAAAAAGAAGTGTTGTGTATTAACCATATGCATACAAACATGAATGGTTCTCCATGAGTCTGTGCCCTCTCACTCCCTCCCCCGGCCCGTCTACCGTCCAAGGTTAGTTATCAGTCACAGATATAATCCTCAACACATAGGCTAGATCAATCAGAGCACTCTACATTACATTTTTCTTCAAATATACATTCATCCCTCTAATTCATTCTAAGAAAGCTGTTCTGCAATCCTGAAGGCATGTAGTTTGAATTCACCAGTTATTCTGTGGGAAAAGTATGGATAACCTTCCGTGTGATTAACTGCCTCTGAAAACCTACTTGAGAGGTAGTTATAGGTAGGTTCTGACTCGCTGGTCAAGGCTGCTTTCAATTTTGTCTAGTTAGATAATTTTTTTTCTTACTCTTCACACTTCACTTCCTAAATACACTATCACTGGTTAGAATGAAATATCCTACTAAGAAAAAAAAAATCTTCTTTCTCAAATAAATGATTATCATTTCAGGAATCAAAGCACCCAAGATTAGTGGTATAAAAAGGAAAGAGGTAGGAAATTCTAGGCAGAGAAAAGTATTAAAAACACCTTGTGTATACAAAATACTGGTTGACAGCTGGATGACAAAAGATTAGGTGACAGAAAAGAAGCCAAGAAAAATAGATTGGAAGTACATTATGAAGGGCTTATGAACTGTTTAAAGTATGTGTGAATAATATTAACTTTCAAAAATAAGCCTAACCCTGGTGTTCTAAGACTATGGATACCATGTTACCTTGTGAAGAAAGAAATTACAAGATTTAGCAACCAATGGACAGGAAAAAGCTAACTGAGGTCATGTTTTTGTTAGCAAAAAGTGAAGAATACTGGAAGCAACTACTGATAAAGATTAAATAATACAGCTTGTAGTACATATTACAGCTGAACATAAAACAAAATTCCTCACAACTCAACCAATAGTAAATATCATAATAAAAGTTCAAAGAAAGGCACTGTCAATTATTTTATTACTTGTATCCCCAGTTAGCATCCAGGTAAGGTTTCTTTCACCTTTATTGCTTTTGAATGAGAATCACTCATTACTGACCTTCCAGGAGGCTTCTGGAGGTGGTAAATCACAAGAGAGGAGATTTCCCATCTTTCACACTCAGAACTGCTGGTGAATACACAACCTTTCTTTGGGTTAGCAGCACAACTCGCTCAGACTAAGGCTGTCAGCGCTCCATGGAAGTTTCAATCAAGAAATCAAAAGATGTATTGCATTGGGCAAATATGATGTCCAGAAGCTCTTTAAAATTCTTAAGAATGAGGATATCCTTTTAAAGATTAAGGTGCTAATCTAACCCAAGTCATGGTATTTATTACTCTTAATGAAAATTGGACAATAAATCAGGATGGCTGAAGAATCATCGATGCCTTTAGATCACTATATTGGTGAAGAATATTGAATATTCCATAGATTTCCAAAAGGACAAACAATTCTGTCTTGGAATAAGAGCAACTAGCATGCTCCTTAGTAGCAAGGATTGAGAGCCTTCGTCTCACATACTTTAGGCATGCTATCAGGAGAAGCTAACCCATGGGAAATGACAGTATGCTTAGAAAACTGCAGAGTCAGTGAAAGAGAGGAAGGACTTTAGCAAAATGAGAATATTGTGACCACAAAGATGAATAAATACAAGGGAATTAGAGAAGATGGTGTCGGATTAGGTAGGGTTTCAATCTAATATATATGGGATAATCCGAAACAAACAAACAAAAAACATTTTTACATAGACTAAAGTCTTTGGTTTCAAATACTTTCATTCGGAATCAAGCATTGTGTATATCACCGATGAATGGAATGTGCAAGATGTTCTTTGAAAATCATTAAAATAATTGTTGAAATGTAGCAAAAATAATGCAAAGGCTTTGATAAATAGGGTGGTGATATAAAACTTTATTTTCATTTTAGGGGGTGGAGAACACTGAAGTAGTGCTTCATTTCAAAAACGATGTTTTTGAAACTGAGCAGAAGGACTGTTTATAAGAGTGTTTTCCAGCCAAATTCCCAAAGGGCCCCCAACAGGCTTTTCTCAACTTGTGGGCGCTGTCCTCTAACAATCTATTCCTTTCCAGACTCTCCTTGGAAACCAAAGACTTATGTCATTCTCTTCATATTTTAAAATGAAACTGTTCTTAGTTAAAAAAAGAAAACTGAGAGCCTGTTTTTATTTCAGATACCACTGCTGCCTGGACAAACACCTCAATATGCTCTCTTCTGGAGACACCATAAATGACTTTCTTCTGCAGCACTGTTACTATTATTTGGGTGTTTCACAAAATCAGGCACACAGCAGGCATTTGTGAGGATGAGCTGTGCTTAAAAGTGGGCTTCAAAGAGGAAGGCAAGTGAACAGTCTATATGCCAGGTTACAAAGGCAGGCGCAGGCTCTACTTTTTATAAAAATGACATAAAGATTGGTTGCTCAAATTCCCAAGTAAAGAGAAAGTCACATGGCTTGAAAATATTTTCTAAAAAAATTAATACTCACTTGACAATTCTGAATTGCTTTTGCTCTCCTAATACATTCAACAAGTAGATATCTCAGCATTTTGCTGATACCTTATCAGACCACAGAATAGAACAGGAGGGCTAAATAAAAAGTGCTTTCCTGGGGGAGCTCTGTGGTCATTGTTCTATAAAAACATATGAACATATTGCTATAAACTCATCTTCACAGGAAGTCACTCAGCTTAATAAGCATGGACCTGCAAGTTAATATTAAAATTCACTTTGATTTCAGCAGCAACAAAGCTGATCCAACTAGGAGCTATTACATAAAAGCCTTATTGTCATATTCGTCATCGCCACTCTCAGTAGAGACCACTGCCAGCACCAAGAAACCCTCAATTCACCTCAGGAAATATGCTACACAGACGGCCATCCAAATAACAATACAGTGGTGAGATGGCCCTGTTTATTTTATCAGAATGGCACTCCCTTAATTTTTCCATTCTCTTTATTGATGTCCTCTTTCATGTATAGGTCTATTAGATTCTACTTCCTCTACTGTCCTCCCAGGAATTGGTGCTTGCCAACTACAATAAGTTGTTTTGACAACTTGTCTAGCTATACAATACTCTGTTTCTTTCCCTCTGCAGTATTTTTGGCTTCAATTGAGTGCCTTCAAAATATAGCAGAGACTATAAACCAAACTATGCAATGGGGGGGGGGGGAAGCTTTCTATGCACAAGCACAGTCCTGCCAAAACCGCAATCTTTCGTGTGCTTATAGTCCTTTTCTATTTCTTCCTTATTTTTATGGAGATGAAAATCCCCCTTCCTATCTTGTCTACTCCTATCTTAATAAGGAATGACTGCCGTGACTACCCCCATCTAGCTACGCCATTCACCGCCAGCACCTCTGCTCTCCTCTTGTGCTTCAAGAAGAACTGATTAGCACTTTGCATAATTAACCTGATTAGCACTGTGCATAATCAAACTGATTAGCACTTTGCATAATTAAAAAGAAATAATAATAATAACAATAATAAGTACTAAGTAATATCAGAAGCTGTTAATCCCACAGCCCTTTGGTTACCTCCAAGATTGGTTCAGTGTAGCCATATTTACACCTTCACTTTGAAGTCTTTTCTTTCACTCAAAAGTCAAGCAAAAGAAATTCAAATTCCTTCAATTCATAGTCATAGACCCATTATGGTCCTCATAACTATATCAGGTACTAAAATAATAGGTTTCTTACCCATGCATGCCTCTTTCACTTTTAGGCTTACCTAAAATGGAATCTATAAAGGAGAAGTTGAGGAATTAAAACAAACCAATGAAACAACTTGGAATAAAATTAGAAGGCAAGATGCATACAGCTTCTACAGATATATAATTCTCTCATGCGATAAGTGGACAGAGCTAAACAACTGTCAAGAAATCCTGGCTTTGACACTTACTGAGTGACCTTATTTAACCTCTCAAAACCTCACTTTTTTCATCTGTAAAATGGAAATAATTTATGCTATCCCTCAGGCAGGTTTTAATTGTTTTTTTGCCAAACATTCTTCTAACTGGTATAGCACTGGTATAGTACTATAGTAGTACATTTGCTGTACAGCGGTAACTCATGTCTGCTGTGATTCTAAACACTGTGACACTGATGTGTCAAATGTGATAATGTTATCCATGGTTGGCAGTGTTTAGAGCTTCCCGATTAACACAAGGTTGGAAGCAGGAGTGGAACGTGGAGAAATGACATAAGTTATGCAAGTGTTCAGGTCTTTCATTCATAAAATCACTATGAGTTGTCTACGACTCAAGAGCAATTAACAACAAAAACTACCTCAGGAGTTGTGAAATCACAATAAAATAATTTAGGAAGGTAAAATAGAAAATGCAAAGAAACACACAGGTGTGTTCCAAACTTTTATTTCCTGTAACAAAGAACTTTGTATAGTATGAATAATAAAAGATGTTACCTATATATTTCTATATATTGTGGTTATTTTGTGCCTTCGAGCTGCTTGTGACTCATAGCGACCCTATGTACAGCAGCTCTGAACTCTGCTTTATCTTGAGCCAACCTTATTGTCTCTGACACACCTACTCCCATTACCCCAGTCACTAAATCAATCCATCTCATCGACAGTCTTCCTCTCCTGCGCTGTCCCTCCACCTTCCCAAGTATGATGTACTTCTCCAAGAACTGGTCCCTCCTTGCAACAGGTCCAAAATATGTCAGGCAGAGCTTCAGAATCCTTGCCTCCAAGGAGCAGTCTGGCTTCACCCTTTCCAGGACAAAACTGTTTGTTCTCCTAGCAGTCCATTTTATATTCAATACTCTTCTCCAGGACCACAGCTCAAAGACAGCAATTCTCCTTCTATCATCCTTAGTCATTGTCCAGATTTATGATGCATAGCACCATTATATAATGAATATAACTAAAAAGGAGCTCTGGTGGCCTAGTGGCAAGAAGCTGTGCTGCAATCATAAAAGGTACACAATTCTAGGCCACCAGCTCCTCTGCAGTAAAAGGTTGACCTATCTTCTCCTGTGCAACTGACTTGGAAAACCCACCAAAGGGTCATCTATGGGTCGGTTCCAACTCTATAGTGCACAACAACAACAACAATACATATATAATGTCTTAATGTTTAAAAGGTGTAAAATTACTTTGTATACTTAACCTCATTTTCTATGCAATGGCTAAAAGTGATTAATAATTTGATATGGAGTTGTAATTTAATGTTCGTCATTACTATATCACCTCATTCATTTGTGTTTCCACAGAGATTAAAAACAAGGAGTTACAAGAAATTCACAAAAGAGTAAGACAAAATCTAGCACTTCTATTAATTTGGGACTGAAGAGAAAATATTCTTTAACTCTATCTTCCCACTTTACTATAGCACATAATCTGCTCCTTATATCTTCAAAACTTAAACGAAACTTTTCTCCAAGAAACTATTTCAAGTAGTGCCTCAGTCAGAATACTGGTTCCTCTCTTACTGTACCATGATATTTTATAAGTAACTCCATTTATACATTTTATATTAAGAAGCTATGTGGTATACTCTTGGTGTGCACCAAAATGGTGCTTGTTTCCAGCAGTGTGAATTCAGCAGCAGCTCCAAAGGAAAAGATGGGCAGATTCTCTTCCTGTTAATATTTACAGCCTGGAGACCTCAATAGAGTCAGAATTGACTTGATGGTTTGTTGTTGTTGTTTAAAGCCGTCGAGTCGTAGCCTGAGCACTGTTCGTACATAGAGTTTCCAGAGGCAAGCCATTTTGGAAGTGGATGCCGCTCCTGCTTCCAGGCTTGATTTAGTGGGAAGCTCCAGCCAACACTGTCCACCATCGGTGCCCATTACCACAATTGGCACATCACTATCACAGGCTTCAGCATCACAGCAACCACAAGTTACCTCTGTACAGCAACGCACAGACCAGTGCTATACTACCTAGAAGAATGTTTGACAGGAAGACAATTTGAACCTGGCCAAGGGCCACAGATGATAATCACCCACCTTCGGCTTGGTAGTAAGTGATATACGAAATAGCTGTATGTCTGATTCTTCTAGTCCAAGAACTCTAAAGAGAAACTAATATGCCTTATTCATCTTTGTCCCCAATGAATGGGTTTGCTACCATAATGAGTAGTGCAATGAGGGCATGTAGAATAGTTTTTGATGAAAGTAGACAACAAAATATTTTTTTAAATATATACTTATCATATAACAGCTAGATGCAGCTCTGAAGAACAAAGTAGAGATTCTAAAAAAAATTGATTTCTGAGATAACCAAGGATGTCTACTAACCTAGTGATAAGATGTTACACTAACAACCTGAAGGTATGCAATTCAAATCCACCAGCTGCTCCAAGGGAGAAAAATGAGGAATCTCTTCCCCTGAGATTAACGATCTCTGCAAACCTGCTAAAGGGTCAGCTATGGATAGGTTCCAACTTGACAGTACACAACAACAACTCATCATCACTTTGTTATTGTTGTTGTTAGGTGTCATTGACTCAAGTACGACTCATAGTGACCCTTTGAACAACAGAACTGAACCCTAACCTATCTTGTGCCATCGTCATCACCTCTGACATACTTGGGCCTGTTGCTGCTGTCTTGTGTTGATCCATCTCATTGATTCCCTTTGTCAAACTCGCCACACTTAAAATATATAATGTAGATGAAATGCTTCATTTATTTATTCATTCAGTTAGTCACTCATTCAAGAGATGAGAGCCTAAAAACCACAAAGCTCATTGCCATCAAGTCAGAACTAATTCATAGCTGATCTTCCATTGCTATAAAATGCAATGGAGGAGGTTGCTCACCTTTCTCCCACAGAGCCCCTGGTGGATTCTAATAGTTAGAAAGGTGCTACCTTTGGGTTAGTGGCTCTCCTCTACCAACTCTGCCACCAGAGTTCTCTTATGAGAGCCTGTTGTTGTTACGTGATGTGGAATCAGAACGGACATAATCTGGCCCTCCAGCAGGCTTTCACAAGTAAATTGCAGGGGTGGACACTGCCTTCCTTTCTCTGGAGCAGCAGTTGATAGATTAGAACTGCATCTCTTTGGGTTGGAATTGCAACTTCTTCCCCTTAAATCACTAGACTTCCTTTTGAGAGCCTTAGTGCATGTCAAAAAAATTTTTTTAAATAATAACTGTGGCATTGATCAAGCTCAAATAGAATTATAGATGATACACATTCTAAGGAGCTCACGATAGAATTTTATGCATCCATGTAGTAGGTCAGTGGTAGAACTCTCCCTTCCCATAAGACTCAGAGCTGTGGCTAGTATGTCACATGTGCAACCTTTCGTCTGTCAGTGGAGGATCAGGTTTCCTTAGGATGTTGAACTGGTTTCAGTAGAGTTTCCAGGCTAAAATGGATTAGGAATAAAGGTCTGATGAGCTACTCCTGAAAGTCATCCAATAAAAACCATATGGATCACAATAGATCTATCAAGAGAAAGTACAGACTCTGAAGAAGGAAGCACCGGTGTTTAGGCGTGGCCAGGAACTGGTACTGGTGCTGGTGCCGGGGGTGAGAGGACTCTGTGTAGCTAACAACAAACAGCAGATCTGTAGAAGCTGGGGAAGGGGGAGCTAAAAGTAGCAAAGATGATCTAAGACAATGGCTATGATCTAAGACAATGGCTAAGACACCACTCTGGAATCCATAGGCCTCCATAGAAAGGAAAGGAACCCAAATAAGCTGTCAGGGTTCTGAGGCCAATCATCCATTTTACACTTCATTTAATTCAAGAAGGAAAACGCTGCTGTGGAGATTATTCAAGTCCAAATGTTCCTGGTGAAGGTGCTTCCAGTAATTCTGGGAAAGAAGCCAATCCCCTAGTTTTATATGTAAATATTTTAAAAACACACACATATATATAAGCACAAAGGAAAGGTCAGGAAGACGTAAGTCTTTTAAAAATCTATTTTAATAATTTTTTTCCTATAACTGTCCACAAAAGTTTGGGCTTTTTTGTAGCCTTACATTTTCTTTTACACAATACACCTGCTTTTTTTTTCTAAACTAAATATTTCTTCCATCTAATGACTCTCTTTATTAGACAGCATCTAATTTGCATACATTTACATACAATTTAACTGTAGCTTGTGAGAACAAAGAAATGGCTCTGTATTGTACTGAAGGACAATACTCAGTAAAGGAAGGTATAAAAACCAACTGGCTCTGTGACTGTGTAAGCTCTTTGTTTCAGCTATACCAAGAGCTTTTTCTTTCTTTCCTTTATTTTTTTTTTAATGTAACATACCAGTGAAAAGGGACAAAAATTACTTCATCAAACAATGAAAGAAAGATAGAGCATTACTTTGTTTAACTGTCCATTTTAACCTGTCTGCCCTCCCACTCCTTCAAGCTTGGTTACTGCAATCCAGTCATCCATGTGTTTTTTTGAATTTACTACAGTTTCCTTTATTAGGCCTGATGGATTCTATTTCTTTAAATATTTTTGTGTTGTGTTTTATGCCTCAAACAACCTGGGATTTCACAGTGTTAACTCTCTGTTCTGATGCTAATTTGTGCTGTCATCCACGTTGCTTCCAAACAGTCAAGGTAGAATACACACACACTTGTCCAGTGAACAATGCATACCTTTACTATTAGTAAATTAATAGATTTTACTGAGACTTCCATATCTTTAACATGAGAACAACTTTAAAAAAAATAAAAGGAAAGGAAACACAGGGTTTTAGTGTCCACTTCAGAGTACATGAAAATGTTAAGACTGGAATATGTGGAGGAAGAATATGTTAAAAGAGACGTTTGAGGCAAAATAGTCCATGAGCCCACTCACTGTTCTCTACTCAGGTAATCATTTGGAAGTTCCTAAACGAGCGTGAATCTTGAGGAAGTAAAAACAAACAAGCAAACACATGAATAAAAAAGAGATAAATAACACATCTTAAAAACCAAAAACTACGTTTTTTGGTTTTGCTGTGTGCATTCACATATTCAGTGACCCAGTATTAGTCACTGTGACTCTTCTTTCTGTACCTCTCATCCTTGACACATGGAGAGGGAGATTATGGGAAGCAATCTCGAAGAGTTTGTTCAGTGTTTTGTAAATATTAACTATTGAAAACACATGAAATAAGTAATAAAGCTGCGGTCACCACCAACTGAAAATAAACACTAGAGGGATTCAAGTATCGGAAATGTCACATGTAAAATATCACTAAAAATGAAATATGGTATACAAAAATACCTCAAAATTTTAACAAGCAATATAAACATAATGCAGAATATTAGAGGCATCTATTAGAAAAGTGTAAAAGCACAAATTAATTGGGAACACAGGCTCAGTTGAAATATCATGCATGTCTGGGTGCTAAAAATGGTCACTGGAAATGCACTTCCTGTGAAATATATTTAATATTAATTTGGCCTGTTTTCTGCATTTGATAATGCAGATTTACAATTTTAATGACCAAAAGAGGTGTGAACTTGTCAGATAAAAGTGAAGAAATTCTACAGCTCTGTGGAGCCCACACATTTTGGAACCATTGAAGTCAAACAGATTGCACAATCTCTACCAGCGATCTTGAAGCATGTCTGATTTTCCACCTGGTGAGAAGAAGCCTGAGCTAGAGCCTTGTATTAGTGCTGGAGTGCTGGCACAGACCAACAAAGCCAACTTCTTAAACCACGAGCAGTTATGAATCATGACAAAAATAGCACTTAAAAGAAATGATTAGATACTTGATTTAAAAAATAAACACAAAGTACTGACTAGATCCTAATCACTAGACTTTATGCTTCAGGAGTTGCTTTAGCTCAAAAAAAAAAAAAGGGGAAATTCTTAAAATCCAGGAAATCTGTTCCCTTACCATACTCCACCCCTAAGCTCCTTGATTCAAGATGGAATGAGACAAATACCTCATGAGTGCTGTAACCTCTGTCTGGTCAGAGATTGTCAGTTACGTTTTCAATAAAATTTCTGTTTCTAAGGCTCATTATCCCTCTCTTTCATGAAGATTTGACGCAGTGCTATTTTTTTATGGCATAATATATTATTTACTGGTAGCTGGTACCAGACCTATTTTCCACACTCCAACATATTAAATTTTGCCTTGTTTGTTTGTAAAGTACCTCTTAATACTAACTCAGCCAACATCACCTGTGTTGGAGATGGTGAAGATACACCTCCCCAAAGCATGTTACCACGGTGACAAAGTAGTGACCTAATTTACACACACCTGCTGGGTTAATTGGGCCAAAATGAAAGATGATATATATACTCAAAATCCAAAACTGATTTTTCTCTCAAAATTAAATATTTTATTTTTTTAAAAAATTAGCAATTTCTAAAGCTAAGTAACACACTCCAGGTGTGCATCTGCCAGCTAATATCACCTGAATGTTTCATGACACTTGAGAAGCAAAATATATTGAATGATGAATACAGATCTTCTATGTATTTTCTGTATGCAATAATTAGTATGAGTGAGTGGTCTCAATCACTGAATACACTGAGTTATCCTGAAGGGTTGTGCCACTGACTCAAATCAAACTGGGACATTTTAACTGTGCCAGTTATTACACAGAGTCTGGGCTGCCTCAGAAAAAGTACACTGAATTTGCAGAACTGAATTCCAAAACTCATAGCAGCCAGCAATAACCCTTAGACCAAAAACATTACTTAGCTCTGCTCAACCTCTGTCTACCCCTTTGTAATCATTCTTCCTAGACTACTGTGAGTTTTACTTTAAGTCATGTTAAGTTATATATCAAGAAGTGATGAGGAAATGAGCAGGCATTTTCAGAGACTACTCACAGGAACAAATGTTAAAATAGTGTAAATGGTACATCTAAATGTGCATCAAAAACCTCAAAAATGTGTATCTTTTTGATGCAACAATTTTGTTTAATTTTCCAAAGGACATAATTATGGATGTTCAGAAAAATGTTTTCATAATGGTTTTGTTATTTTTAATACAGAGAAACTAGAGGCAACGCATATATCCAAGAATAAGAGACTTGGTATGGAAATTATAACATATCTATTGTATGAAATATTACATAATCAATAAAAATCATAACTAAGAAAACTTCTTTATTAGAAGAATCAAATGTTCAAAATATATTGCTAGGTGAACAAATACAATCCACAAACAAGAGAGTAGCAAAATTCTAAGTGTTTGCACGCATACACACCTACATGTGAATGTAATGTTTTCCATTTAAGCGATAGCAATAGTATCATGGGTGATTTTGTTTTCTTCTTTCTCATTTTTATGTTTATAAGTAGTTTACAATAAAAAAATTCTTTTTCCTAATGGAGGTGGTAGTGAAATCTCACCAACTACTATATGAAAAGGAGCTCTAGTGGCCTGTTGGGTAAGAAATTCTACTGCCAACCCAAAGGCAAGCAGTTCAAATCCACTAGCTTCTCCAAGGGAAAAAAGATAAGAAATCTTCTGTAAGATTTATAGCTTCTGAAAACCTACTAGAGGGTCATTTGAGAGTTGGATCCTATCCGATGATAATAAGTTGCACTAAGTAGATCATTTTAAAATTAAAATGAAGGGTAAGAAGAAAGTTATAGTCTTTTTCCTCTCTTTCAATTACAATTAATCATATTTTCTTTCTTTTCTCCTAGTCAATTTCAGTTATAAATGTGATAGAAATTAAGCTAAACAATATTCTCCACTATTGTTGGAGATCATGAGAATAGCACAGGATACAGCAAAGTTTCTACCTGAGGTGCACAAGAACATTATGAATCCATTTGACCCAATAGCACCTAATAACAATAAACACAATTGCTAAATATTCAACATTTCTAACGGAAAGAATTCTTTATTTTTTGTAAACCTTACAAAGATGCCAACCATCAGAACCTTTAGAAAGATTCTAAGCAGTATTTTAGACTAGAAAAACCACACTGAGTAAATATCTTAATTATTACTACTTGAAGGGAAACTTTTAAGGTTCAAAGTAAACCTATTTATCACCTGGCTATTGCATCCTACTTAAATTATAACTTTCACATTTCCCCCCCTTCATTTGTACAGTTATAGGATCTTACTGATAAGTAAGTGCTTCTCAGAATTAAGTAAAATTAACATTACCATATGAACTAGAATTGCTGTTAAAAGTATCTCTCTAGGGGTTTGATTTATTCTATGATGCTTTCACTGATTTAATCATTGCTTAGATTATCAAATGACAATAATTTAGTCTCATAAGTAAGATGGTTTCTTGGGATTTTTCTGTGTCACAAACAATAGACATCAGTGATTGATAAATAAAGAAAATATGTCAATTCTGGCATTTTAGTTCTCAAACACACACTTTAAAAAAAAAAATCTTAGTGCCAATTTCCACCATTTAATGAGTTCTTAAAGAGCCCTGGTGGTACAATATTTAAGTGCTCAGCTGCTTACCAAGTTTGATAGTTTGAACCAATCAGTGATTCTGCAGGAGAAAAGATGTGGTCATTTGCTTCCAAAAAGTTTACAGCCTAGGAATCCCTATGGGGCAATTCTACTGTAATATTAAAATGCAAATCCATGACCAGTAGTCAGTCAATTCTTACTCATTGTGACAGTGCATTGAGTACGAGGCTGTCTTGATGGGAGAAGATGGTATTTCTGCTGAGCAGGGCCTTGTGAATTCCAACTGCTGTTCTTTCTTAGCAGCTTAACTCCTAACACGTTACATCATAGGCTCCACAATCCTATCATGCACGGTCACTATGAGTCAGAAGTCACTCAACAGTGCAGACAATAGTCAAGAGCTCACGGGACAAAGAGAGTGAGTTATTTCTCTTGAAAAAAACAGTTTTAATTTTCATTCCCCAGATTAAACAATTTAAAAACTGCATCGTATACAAGAGCAATTTCTATTTGAGTCAAATATATAAATATTGAAAGAAAAAATTATCAAAGTTCTAGGAGACTATTAAAAACTAAATTTATTTCTAAACTATAAGAAAATAATGGGTAAATACAGACATATCAAAATACTGTAGGAGAAACAAAAAGTAAATTAAATACTGATTATACCTTCCCATATATTACAGAAAAATAGTTCACTTTCCATAATATAAAAAGATCATTCAAATCAAGAAATAAAAAACCTTTTTAAAAAAGTCAGTAGAAATTATGGATAAGTATTTAACAGTCAATATAAAAAAATAATTAAAAGGGTCAGTAATTTTTTAAAAATGTTTATTATACTTCATAAATTAAAAAGCTGTTTAATTTATAATTTAAAGAAAAGAAAATAAAAGCCAATAAAATACTATTTTCAATTAAGAAAAATTTTAAATAGATTATAATAAATATTGGAGAGGCTGTGGAAAAAAGTAGGAACTGTTGATGGAAGTACATATACTTAAAATAATACTGTTGGATGGCAATATTAATAACAATAAATATTTTAATTACAAAAATACTTCTGGGAAATTATATTATGAGATTTTTACAATAAGCAAAAAAATATATTTGGAAGAATGGCTATTAAAATATTGCTTTAATAGCAAGAATTAGGACATTTCCAAACTTGTATCAATTAGGTAATGTTTAAATATATTTAGTTATATGCATAAATGAGAGTATTAGGCAATAAATTAAAGTAAGACTATGGATTCATTATTTGCTCCCATAAAGTTTATAGTTTAGGAAATTTACAGCCTATTTGGTAAACATGGTATGAAAAATCTCTGTGAGGTAATTTTTAGGCACGGGGGAGGGGGGAAAAGAATGTAAAAAAACTCTCTTGAACAGTATGATTCTCTGTTTTCAAAATAAAGGTATGTATATATATGAATGTACTCAAAGCTGCTTATCCCTGGTTAATAATACATTTTTTTAATTAGGTGTTGTCTAGTTGATTCAAATTCATAGTCAGTCCCCATAGATACAACAAAATGAAACACTGCCCATTCTTGTAACCACATCCCAATTCTTGTTATGTTTGAGCTCATTGTTATAGCCACTATGTTAATTCATTCCCATGAGTACTTTGTATCATTTCTCTCTTTAATTTACGAAGCATGATCTCTCTATATAGAAACTAGCTTCTCATGATAACAGTATCAAAGTATCTGAGAAGAAATCTCAAAATCCTAACTGGATTGACACACTGACTGCTGCAATGGGCTCAAGTATGACAGAAATTACAAGGATTGCACAGGAGAGGACAGGGTTCGGATCTGTTGTTCATAGGGTTGCTGAGTCATACTCTATTCAGGAGCACCTAACTACAACAATAAACTTCTAAGAAGCATTCAAAGCAAACTTTTTCCAAGAGAAATTTCTTTTTCCTTCTGGAAGTCCATAGTATATTTAATATACTTGAACAGCATAATTCTAAAGCATTAATCCTTCATTCTTCTGTATTCACTGTCCAGCTTTAACATAAATATGATATTTTTAAAAATATGATATGATTAAAAATACCATGGCTTGAGTTAGGTACACCTTACTCCTCAAGTAGGTATCTTTGCCTTTAACCATTTTAAACAGGCCTTTTTCAGTCCAAGTCATTATCTCTTTTGATTTCTTGACCGGTGGACATTGTCTATGGACAGTGACTATGTATGTATTCAAGGAAAACAAAATTAATAATGTCAGTCTTTACTCCCCTTATAATGATGTTTATTGATCCAATTTAGAAGATTCTTTCTTTACGTTGAGGTGTGGTCTTTGATCTGCATCAGTAAGTGCTTCAAGGTCTCTTGGCTTTCAATAAAAGAAGATTTTGTTATCTGTCTATTGCAGGTTGCTATTGAGTCTTTCTCTAAGCCTAATGCTGCATTATTGTATATTTTTGCCCAGCATCTAAGGTTACATGTTTATCATATGGAGTAGATATGATGAAAAATTAAAATTCCAAGGTATTCCTCTCCTGATTTTAGACCATGTAAGATGCTTTGAAAGGAGCAGATGCACCATGAAGGTGGCCAGATCTGACTTCTGCCTGCTCCACAAAGGGGTACCATCCTCATCAGTAAAGTCCATACCAGTAAACAGCAGCTAGGTCAGATATGGCACTCCCCAAGCTCCTGCACCTATTTCTACCAATCATTGGGTTCAACATTGTGATTTGTTGACTCACAGACTTTACTCCCAGTTGTGATACTGTGAGTGGAGTTTATTAAGGTCATAAGTTGGAGAATAGGGAAGGCAAAAAATATCATTCAATGCAAATCCAGGTTTTATACCAGCCATCCCAAGGCAAAATTCCTCAATTAATCAAGGCTCTGGTTTCAGTTCAGCAGTCACATTTTCCTTCCATCATCTAGCAAGAACACCAAAACCTTCAACTGTGGCCTTTATCTTAGGGCTCCTCTGGTTAAACCTTACCACAATTTCTCCATAGTAATATCAGAATCTCTCCACCACTATCACGAGGGTCTTGCTGTCACCAGAATCTCGTTCACATCAGGTTCTTGCTCCAGTGTCCCTCAAGTCTTGTTTCCCAAGTGTAGGTAATACTTTCTTTCTTCTCTCTCTCCCTCTCTTCCCATCTCTCACCCCTCTTCCTTTCTCTCCCCCTTTCCTATTCTCTCTTCTTCTCTCCTCCCCTACCTTCCCCTCTCCTTTCCTCTCTCTCATCCTAGAACCACAGCTACTGATGATTTGCAAGACCATGTAACTGAAGTTAAAGGAGATGGAGAAAAAGGTGGATAATGTAATGGCTAGAAGAGCTAACTTAAGCTAAAATCACAGATGTCTTGTTCTTGACTGTCTTATGGTTCCATATGAGCACAGTTAAGTGCTCTAGAATTCCCATTCTTAGCAATGTAATGCATCATGTGTTATGATCCACATATTGAATGATTTATGTATCAATAATACACAGGCATATTTATTTAGTCAAGATTCATCTGACATTAGCAACGATATCCCCTTTCATATAGTTTTTTTAATCCAGTTTGAATTTCTAACAATTTATTGTCTATGTACTGCTATAAGTATTTTAAAACTGTTGTTGCTTGCCTTGGAATTGAGCACGAATCATAGCGACTCTGTGAACAAAAGGCCTGAAGCCCCTCTATAACTATCAACATATATCAAAGTTCATAGAGTTTCCGGAGGCATGTTCAGAAAGTGGATGCCAATCCTGCTGTGGTTGCTTATAATGGTAATGCTTTTTTATCACTGCTATCAAGTTGATTCTGACTCACATAACCCTATTCAAAATAAAGTTTTTTCAAGACTGTAATTGTTATGGAAAACATGCCTCTTCTTTCCATTAAAACAGCTGTTAAGTTCAAACAAAAGACCTTTTTGTGATAGCATATGAATGTTTAGACCACAACACTACTATGGCTTCATACTAATGATTGTTGTTATTATATGTACCATTGATTTGGATTCAACTCATAGTTGATCCTGCATTAAGTTTTCAGAGGCATTAAATCTCACAGGAACAGACTGCCTATCTTTCACGAAGAACAGCTAATGCATTCAAACCTCATACGTTTAAGTTGGCAGTGAATGCCTTACTACTAAGCCACCAGAGCTCATTTTATTAATGGCACTGCTAAATACTGTCTGCATTGTGTTGGAACACCTTGACATTTGCTTCCCAGATTTTTCAAATTTTTTTTTGGTATAGATTAATAACTCAGAAATTTCAGCATTATATCTGTTTCCTGAATCATTTCAACTGGTATTTTGTCAATTCCTAGCTTGTTTTCTTCGAATGCCTTCAGTCTATAGCTTTACAAGTTGATTAAGGCATACTTTTCATTTTGTATTTTTGTTTCCTTTTTTAAAAGACACTATTTACCATGTAAATGTATTTTTTTTCAATAAAATGCTGTTAAACTAAGTGAAGTTGAATGGTTCACTGTAAAACTACTACTAAAAGGCAGAGAGAGAAAGAGAACAATGCAAAACTTTTTCATTCTCTCTCTGCCTTTTAGTAGTAGTTTTACAGTGAACCATTCAACTTCACTTTACTTCTTAGTATGATAAATTTAATTCTACTAAAAAGATAATTCCTGAATCACTTTCTAATTCTAATATTATACACTTTTAGGTGTTCAGAACTCATGATAGAATTGAATAAAGTTCTATTTGAGATTCAAGGCCTCAAACCTGTTCCTGGGATGTTTTTTAAATTCAAGCAGAATAGCCTGTCAAACTTTGGTTATTATGAACTTGATTTCATCTTTAGCTTCAGTTTGAACTTGCATATGAGTAGTTGATAGTCTGTTCCACAATCAGCACCTGGCCTAGTTTTCATAGCTGATATTAAGGTTCTCCAATGATTTTATTTTTCAGAGATGTATTCAATCTGATTCGTATGTAGAACATCAGGTGAAATCCATGTGTATAGTCACCGTTTGTGTTTCTTATAAAAGGTATTTATAATTAATAAATCATTAATTGCATAGAATTCTATCATTATATCTCCAGCCTCATTTCTGACACCAAATCTGTGTTTTCTGACTGTCAATCCTTCTTCCCTGTTCCCAACTTTTGCATCCCAGTCGTTTATTATTATTAATGCATCCTGGTTACATGTTCAGTAGATTTCTAAATGCAAAATTTGGTAGAAGTCTTCTATTTCCTCATCTTTAGCTCTGATTTTTGGTGCATATAATTGAATTAT
This sequence comes from Elephantulus edwardii, assembly GCF_000299155.1. Taxonomy (NCBI): domain Eukaryota; kingdom Metazoa; phylum Chordata; class Mammalia; order Macroscelidea; family Macroscelididae; genus Elephantulus; species Elephantulus edwardii. Next base: position 20,319,755 of record NW_006399782.1, on the reverse strand, counting down.
AGTGATATTCACTGGGCTTCCTTCTATGTGTAAGGATATTATCCTGTTGCTCACAACATTTCAAGATGGATCTAGAATTATTTTAATTAATATTTTAGTGAAAGTTCATAAAGAACTTGGATTTCCATTCTTTCATCATTGCACATTTTCCTCCCTGTCCCCTTCCTCCCAATTCACTCTTTATTTTGGAAAAAAGTTCTTTCATGGTTATACAGTCCCCTCCCCTAGGCCACTTAACTATGCAGCTCTTATTCTGGACTTTGGTCAAGCCAATACTTTCTAATAATATATTCCTTTAATACAGTTCTGTCCCTCGTTTCTTTTCATGCTGTGGCTTTGTCCAGTATTTACCCCCTTTTCTTCATTTCCCCCAATCACTAAGCCAGTCCTGTTTCATAACAGTGGTATTATGCAGTATTTGTCTTTTGTGATGGAGCTATTTCACTCAGCATAATATCCTCCATCATCACCCATTTTGTATAATATTTCATGAGTTCTTTGTTCTTCAGTGCTGCTTAATGTTCCTTTGTGTAAATATGCCACAGCATCTCTATCTATTCGTTTGTTGACAGGCACTTGGGTTGTTTCCAATTCTTTGCTGAGGTGAACAAAGCAGCAATAAACATGTGCATATATTTACTTGGGTGGCAGTTCTGGTTTCTTTAGGGTATATTCCCAGAAGTGGAATTGCTGGGTCAAATGGTATTTCTATTTCCAAATTTTTGAGAAATAGCCATACAGCCTTCCATAGTAGTTGGACCATTTTATACTCCCACCAACAGTGAATAAGGGTTCCAGTTTCTCCACAACCTTGCCAGCATTTGTTGTTTGCTAATCTGTTGAATTTTACTATTCTTACTTGAGTGAGATGATATCTCGTAGTTATTTTCATTTGCATCTCTCTTAGAGCTACAGATTTTGAACATTTTCTCATGTGTTTGTTTGCCATCTGAATGTTATCTTTGGTGAAGTGTCTGTTCATATCCTGTGCTCATTTTTCAACTGGGTTGTTTACTTTTATCTGCTTCTGGTGCTTGAGTATTTTATATATTCTAGATATAAGTCCCTTATCAGATGTGTCATTACCAAATATTTTTTCCCAGTCTGTGACTTCCCTTTTTACCCTATTGGAGAAGTTTTTGGATCTATTGTATTCTCTTCTAGTTGTAGGTTTTTCAGGATGCTTGGAAAACTACTCATATTGTACATTAGTGCTTCTATGGTTCTTCCAAGTCCTTCTAATGAAGTTTATAGTTTGTTTGTTTGTTTGTTTTTAATTTTAGTCCTAGGTCCTGATCCACTTTGAGTTGTTTTTTGTGTATGGTGTGAGGTGTAGGTCTTATTTGATTTTTCTATAGATGGTTTTCCAATTTTGCCAGCACCATTTGTTAAAAAGGCGATGTCAAAAATCAGTTGACCATTAGGTAGGTGGACTGATTTCTGGATTCCCAATTCTATTCCACTGATCTATGTGTTGATCATTGTACCAGTACCATGCTATCTTAACCACCATGGAAGTGTAGTAAGATTTAAAATCAGGGAGTGAGATGCCTCCTACCTTGTTTCTCTTTTTAAGGAGTGCTTTGTTTATTTGGGGACTCTTTCCATTCCAAATTAAATTGGAAATTGCCTTTTTTTATCTCATTGAAGAATGGAATTGGTATTTCTATTGGGATTGCATTGAATGTGTAGATTGCCTTTGGTAATATTGTCATTATCACAATATTGAGTCTTCCTATCATTGAGCAAGGTATATTCTTCCATTTCCCCATGTCTCTTTTTGTTTCTTGTGGAAATGTTTTGTAATTTTCTTTGAATAGATTCTTTGTATTTCTTGTTAGCTTTACTCCCAAGTATTTAATCTTGTGATTACCTATTGTGATGGGTATTGTTTTTCTTAGCTCCAGTTCTATATTCTCTTTTCACTGCACATAAATCCAATTGATTTTTGTATGTTTATCTTGTATCCTGCTACTTTACTGATTGGTCAACTCTGTTCAATAGGTGTTTTTTGTTTTTTTTTCTCAATCTTTAGGGTTTCTAAGTATACTCTCATATCATCTGCATATAGAGATAATTTTAATTCCTCTTTATCAACTTAAATACCTCTTATTTCCTTCTCTTATTGCTCTCCCCAAGACTTCTAATACAATATAGAATAGGAGAGGTGATAGTGGGCATCCTTGCCTAGTTCCTGTTCTCGAAGTGAATGCCTTTAACTTCCCTCCATTGAGAACAATGTTGCCTCTTGGGTTTGCACATATACTTTTTACTATGTTGAGGAAATTCCCTTTTAACCTATTTTACTGAGTGTTCTTTGCTTTCTTAATGTGATGAACTACATTGATTTTTTTTTATTTTTACCATCCTTGCATACCAGTTATGAATTCCACTTGGTCATAGTGATTTTTTTTAATATGTATCAGATACTATTGGTCAAGATTTTATTCACAGGATTTTTGCATCTATGGTCATAAGAGATATTGGCCTATAGTTTTCTATTTTGGTGGTGTCTTTACCTGACTTTTGTATCAAGAACATGTTTGCTCCATAGAATGAGTCTAGGAGTATTCCATCTTTTTCTATTTTCTGAAATAGTTTATGCAAAATTGATTACAGTTCTTATCTGAATGTTTGATAAAATTCACTTGTAGCACCATCTGACACAGGCACTATTTGGCTGGAAGTTGTTTTATTACCTTTTCAATTTCTTCTTTTGTAATGAATCTGTTCAGGTGTTCAATTTCTATTTCAGTCAGTTTAGGTAGTTAGTGATTTTCTAAGTATTTGTCCATTTCCTCTAGGCTTTCATATTTGTTTGAGTATAGTTTTACATAATATTCCATTTTTAGCCTTTTTATTTTAGTTGGTTCTGTTGTGACATTGCCCATTTCATCTCTTATTCAGAGTTTTACCTATCTTTTCCTTCTTTCCTTTTGTTAGTTTTGCTAGTGGTTTTTCGATTTTATTGAACTTTTCAAAGAATCAACTCCGGGTTTTGTTGAGGGTTTCAAATATTTTTTGGGTTTTTTTCATTTATTTCTGCTGTAAATTTTTTTTTTGAGGATGTTGAGTTTTCTTGCTGTTCTTTTACAATTTGTTGGCAATACTGGGTTTGAGAGTAAATGGTCATTTTTTCCTGTCTTTTAATGTGTTTGCTTATTGTTATAAATTGACCTCTGGTTACTGCTTTTGATGTTTCCCAGAGGTTTTGGTAAGTTGTGTTTTTATTTCATTTGTTTCAAGAAACTTTTTAATTTCATTTCTTCCAGTACCCACTCATGTTCAAGCAA
>NW_006399782.1:20315573-20316119 GCF_000299155.1 Elephantulus edwardii | reverse complement strand
CAGGTCTTTCATTTGGTGCATAGATATATTTTGTTATTGTGTCTTCTTTTTCTATTGTCCCTTTAATCATTATGTAGTGAACTTCTTTGTCCTTTGTGATGGTTTTTATGTTGACATCTATTTTATCAGAGATTAACATGGCTACTCCTCCTTTTTTCCAGTTGCCATTTTCTTTGTATTACCATTTTCTTTTATTTTTAGTCATTCTTGATCTTAATTTTTCAGGTGTGTCTCTTGTAGACAGTATATTGATGGATTTGGGGGTTTTTATTAAATTTTATTCATTTTAATGAACATTTACAGAGACTTTGGGTTTCCATTCATTCATTGTTGCACTATTTTCTCTACCCTCCTCCCCAGTTCGTTCCTCTTTTTTTCCCCTTGAAAGTCTGTTTTAATTGTCCAATTGCCACAGTGCTTGTCAAAGCCAGTTCTGATTAATCTCCTTAGGCAGTGTGTCCTTTGCCATTCCCTATCACTCCTCCCTGAGAGACACTTCACCCTGATTCATAAGGAAAAGGGGATGGCGTATTCTCTTAGCTACTT
>NW_006399782.1:20314731-20315251 GCF_000299155.1 Elephantulus edwardii | reverse complement strand
TTCATGGAGGCAAGGATTTTGAAGCTCTGTCTCACGTATTTTGGGCATGTGGCCAGAAAGGATCCATCCTTAGAGAAGGACATCATGCTTGAAAAGATGGAGGGACAACACAGAAAAGCTAGACCACAGATGAGATGGATTGATACAGTAACTAGTGTAATGGGGGTAGCTGTGTCAGAGACAGAGAGATGGCTCAGGATAGGACAGGGTTCAGAGCTACTGTATATAGGGTCTCTATGAGTCGCAAGTGACTCGACATATAACAAAAGCATGTTTGAGATGTAAATATCTATTTTTGTTAATTTTTTATTTTTAATTTTTATTATTTTGTGGGCATGTACCGTCAAATAAGATCTGACTGGTACAGGAGGATATTGCTCCTCCTTCTCCGGCAGAGCATCTGGTGGATTCAAACAGTGTAACTCCCGGCGCTGGCTGAAAATCGCATGTGACTTCATCCATAGCCACTGGTGAGAGTCAGCGCCCAGAGCCATCAGGGGCTTTAAGCTCGTTGCCCACT
>NW_006399782.1:20296461-20313576 GCF_000299155.1 Elephantulus edwardii | reverse complement strand
AAAAAAATATTATAAAAAAAAACCAAACAGTGTACCTCTGGGATTACAGTGCAACTTCTTGCCACTAGGCCACCAGAGCTCCCTTGTAAATATCTATTTTAATATTCATAGCTATAACTAACAAACAGCTATGTGTTAATTTGTAGGCACACTAATTATGTCTATTAGATCAACAGGAAATAATGTATATAATGGAAACTGGTTAAATTATTATACTGAAGATTATTATAAACACTAACCACATATATTTATAAGCTGCAAGAGTTTAGTTCTGTTAAGTTGTTGAGAAATGCTTAACAAACTAATCTGAAATAAACGTATCATATACTTCTCTGCAGCTTATAATTATGATCCAAGTATTTTCTTGACTTTATGTATGCTCTAGTATACATCATGTGAAAAGAACAAAACATCAAAGTTGGTTAACAATTTTTGCACATAGTACCACAAACAGTCTAAAAATCTTATATTATGTAAGATTACAGAAGCATACTCACAGATTGTTGTTTGTTGTTGTTATGTGCCATCAAGTCGTTTGCAACTCATAGTGACCCTATGTACAAGAGCCCTAAATGCCGTTCTATCCTGTGCCAACCTTGCTGTCTCAAACACATTCCCTCACAGAATCGATCCATCTCATCAAGGGTCTTCCTCTCCTGCGCTGTTCCTCCACTCTCCCAAACATGATGTCCCTTTCCGAGGGCCAGTCCCTCCTTGCAACATGCCCAAAGTATGTCAGATGAAGCTTCAGAATCCTTGAGTCCAGGGAACATTCTGGCTCTACCCTCTCCAGGACAAACCTGTTTTTTCTCCTAGCAGTCCATGGTATATTCAACACTCTTCTACAGCACCACAACTCAAAGGCATCAATTCTCTTTCTATCATCCCTATTCACTGTCCAACTCTCCGATGCTTAGCACGTAATTGCAAAGACTATAGTCTGGATCAGGCGCCCTTAGTCTCCAGCCTGACCTTGTTACACTTAGGTACTCTTGAGAGGTTCCTCACAGCTGACTTTCCCAATGCAATTAATCTCCTGATTTCCTGGTTGCTGTTACCAAGAGTGTTGACTGTGGAGCCAAGTAACCTAAAACTGTTAACTATCTCAGTCTCTCACAGATTAGAATACAAAATATGATGATTACCTTCTCTTATGAGAATATTATTGAAACTTGGAAAGATTTTATTTTTAAAGTCAAGTCTCTGTCATGGTTTAGATGACAAGCTACATGGTCACTACATACAAGACCTGGGGGTACAATATGTAAAGCACTGACTTCAAACTAAAAAGTTAGTGTTTGAACCCATCCCTACTCACAGGAAAATTAAAATCATATCTGGCAATTTGATTCTGTAAAGACTTACAGCCCTGGAAACTTAATGTGACAATTCAATTCTGATCTACAGTGCCCCTATGCATTAAATTCAGCATGATGTCAGTGCTTTCGTTTTAAAAGTTACATAGGAAAAATTGTGTACTGTAGTTATTTCATAGACAAAAAAGTGGTTTGTCCCTCCATTTTTTGCTTTGAATATTGCAATAAGAATGGTAGGGATTTTCTTGGTAAGATACAATGAGATTAATTCTTTTTTTTTCTCATTGCCATCAATCACGCCATAGTTTGAATTACAAATTAGAGTGTAGGCAAATTCTATCAAAAGTAATAGGGAAAGATTTTTATTTTTCTACTAAAAAACCAATTTTTAAAAAAAAAAACATATTCAGCTACAAAGGTAATCATTTCTGAAACTCTTATTTGATACTGTTTTTCAAATGCTCATGATACATTGTCTACCACCTTGTACTTTTTTTGAATAGTATTAGCCTGGATCATGGTAATACTCTCATCTATTATTGTATCAAGCAATGGGAAATAATGATGTCGTGAGTATAATGTTGATTAGACACATTACACTCAGGAAAATTCAATCAAATCTCATCAATTTCAATAATTTACTACCACACATGCTTGTCTAGTTATGGATAAACAATTTAATTTTGAATGAGGCATTTGTAGGAATTTCTGATGAAAGTGGCGATAAGAACAGTTTTCCTGTGCTCAATTCAAATGGGACAAAACTACAAATGCCTGAAAATGTGTATGCTAAGTCTTGGGTTACTATGATACTGTATTAAATAAACTAAAAATACCCAGTTTGATCTCACATTTCCAGTCTTGATATACAGAAGAGAAAAGGAATGGCATTTACTCCTAGAAAAGATAACTTGGCAAAAGGAGGAATGATGGTTTGAGATTTTCTTTGGCTTCTCCACCCAAGCTTGGTACCAAAGTCAATGCTGGAACTGCTAGAGAAACTGTAGTAGTAAATCTAATTCTTTTCTTTGTTTTCAAGCTTACTTTAGCTTTACAGAAATAACAGGTCTGTAAAATTTGATGGATATGTGGTTATGCATTTTTAATTCATCCTCTAATGCTTGTTATTGCCATGGTTACTATCAGGATGAAGAGAAATGTCCAGTGGTTGCCTCTAAGTGCATATTTTCCTACTGCACATTGTTAATAGGCAAGAGACAGGACATTTCGCTCCTTGCCATCCTTCCTACCCATACTTCAGTAAGCATACACCTTGGAGGCACAACCTTGAGCAACTTGTAAGAAATAAGAAGTCCCACTTTTTATACCCCAGATATTCTTTTGACAGGAATACTATTTAAGTTATATTATTATTTAAGTTTTAGTTCAAGCATTGTTGTCAGCAAAGCCACCCATGCTTCTAATCCCCAAATCCCAGTCTTTTTTCGAAGTCATATTTTATGCTGTTATTTCTTGAATAGCATCTGATACCTCTCAAACAACATTTTGTTTGTTGGTATGCTTTTTAATAAAAATTTTTATTTTCACTTTTATTTTATTCAAAGTTTACAGAACAGTCAGATTTTCATTCACTCATTGCCAAACACATCTTATTGTATTTTTAACATTGTATTAACTGTTTCCTTCAACCCTATATTAGTTCCATGAGGATATGAACTACCTCCTATTCAGAGGTCTCTTATTCACAGCTCTATCTTCAATGTCTGGGAACAGGCCTCGCTCCTTCCCCCCCCCCCCGCCCCAATAATAGTATTTTATTAAATTTCAGGAACCTGGTACTTTTCTGTTAAAATTTCAAATCTTCGCACACAAGACATCACCGTCCCCAGAGCAGTTGAGAGATTTGAACCACATGCCTTTGGGATTGCAATGCAGCTTCTTATCATTAGGGCACCATAGAAAAAATTATGGAAGCGGTGGGTATTCAGGAGCTCAACTATTCCCTTGCATATGCTATTGAAGATGGAGGAGGAGAATCCAGACTTCATCCTGTGGTCTGTGGTATGTAGCATGTGATCTGGTTCTCAATGGATACACTTTTGTTACTGTTGGTGCTGATCAGAGCAGCTGATGTGAAGGTTCTATTCCCTGAGAAAGCTCAGGAGTTTGGCAAAGGTCAGACAGAGCAAAGATGTCTTGGGAATCAACAATGAGAAGGAGTGAATCAGACAGGCTTAGCTTCTAATAGTTCACTTGTGTAGGAAGTGACACAGACAAGAAAAAATATCTTCAATATGTTGTTGTTGTTGTTATGTGCCGTCGAGTCGCTTGCGACTCATAGCGACCCTATGTACAACAGCCCTAAACTCCGCTCTGTCCTGTGCCAATCGCACTGTCTCTGACACTCCCATCCCAATTATCCCAGTCACTGAATCAATCCACCTCATAGAGGGCCTTCCTCTCCTGCACTGTCCCTCTACCCTCCCAAGCATGATGTCCCTCTCCAAGGACCGGTCTCTCCTCACATGTCCAAAGTATGTTAGACAGAGCCTCAGAATCCTTGCCTCCAAGGAGCCACCCGGTTGAACCCTTTCTAGGACAAATCTGTTTGTTTTCCTAGCAGTCCATGGTATTCTCAATACTCTTCTCCAGCACCACAGCTCAAAGGCATCAATTCTCCTTCTAGCCTCCTTGGTTATTGTCCAACTCTCTGATGCATAACAAGTGATTGCGAAGACCATAGCCTGTATCAGACACACCTTAGTCTCCAGAGAGACACCATTGCTCTTCAGCACTTTGGAGAGGTCCCTAACAGCAGACTTTCCCATGGCAATGTGCCTTTTAATTTCCTGGTTGCTGGTGCCAAGAGTGTTGACTGTGGAGCCAAGCAAACTAAAGCTGTGTGCAATCTCAATCTCTTCACCATCCATCCTGATGCTGCCAATTGGTCAGTGGTGAGAATCTTTGTCTTCTTGACATTGAGCCTCAATCCATATTGTAGGCTGCAGTCCTTGACACTCTGCAGCAGGCGCTTCAGGTCCTCTTCAGTTTCAGCAAGCAGGGTTGTGTCTTCTGCATAACGCAGATTGTTGATAAATCGTCCACCAATCTTGACCCCACATTTCTCCTCATAGAGCCCCGCCTCCCAGATAATCTGTTCTGCATATAGGTTGAAAAGGTATGGAGATAGGATGCATCCCTGGCGTACGCCCTTCCCAATTTTGAACCATGCAGTGTTCCCTTGCTCTGTTCTGACGACTGCCTCCTGGTCCAAGTATAAGTTTCGCATTAGAACGATCAAGTGTTTTGGGATTCCCATTCTTCTCAGAGTCAGCCATAGTTCGTTATGATCTACACAGTCAAATGCCTTTGCATAGTCAAAGAAAATTTTCTTCTTTTCTGTTATTATAACAGAAATAAGACAAAGTAGAAAAATAGTAGAGTCAGCTTTGATTTGGAATACAAACCAGGTTATAAATAAAAAGAACAGTTTCATTGTAATTATTACTATACTACTATATGAGTTGTTGTTTTTGTTATGTGTCATCGAGTCATCTGTGACTCATAATGACCCTACGTACGATAGCTCTGAAACCTGCTCTATCCTGGGTCAATCTCACTGTCTCTGACACACTTACCCCCATTACTCTAGTTACTGTATAAATCTATGTCATCTGGGGTTTTCCTCTCCTGCACTGTCCCTCCACTCCTTCCAAGCATGATGTCCTTTTCCAAGGACTGATCCTTCCGGGCCACATGCCAAAAGTATGTGAGACAGAACTTCAAAGTCCTAGACTCCAAAGAGAAATGTGGTTTCACCTTCTACAAGATAGACCTGTTTGTTCCCTAGACAGTCCATGGTATACTCAATACTCTTCTCCAGCATCACAACTCTAAAGTATCAATGCTATCATCCATAGTCCTTGTCCAGCTCTCTGATGCATAGCTAATAATTTTGAAGATCATGGCTTATATCAAGGGTGCCTTAGTCTCTAGACTGACATCATAGTTTTACATCAATCTGGAGAGGTCCCTGATAGCAGATTTTCAGTTTTATAGCAATCTGGAGAGACCCCTGACAGCAGATTTCCCTATACAATTAATTTTTTCATTTCATGACTCTTGGGGCCAAGAGTGTTGAAATTATTAACAACCTCAATCTTTTCTCTCTATATTATGGTACTGTCAACTGACCCAGTAGTGAGAATCTTTGTCTTCTTGATATTGAGCTTCAATTCATTTGAAGACTGTCGTCCTTGACTTACTGCAGCAAACACTTCAGGTCCTCATCAGTTTCAGCAAACAAGGTTGTGTCATCTGCATAACACAGTTTGTTGATGAGTTTTCCTCCAATCCTGATGCCACATTCCTCCTCATAAAGTCCAGCCTCTGAAATGATCTGTTCTGATAACAGACTGAAAAGGTATGGAGATAGGTGCATCCCTGGCATACACTTTTCCTGATTTTGAAGCATGCAGTGTTTCCTTGCTCTATTCTGAGGACTACTTCCTGGTCCAAGTATAGGTCCAATGGACTGGATTATATTAGTGCTGATTTAATTTTTAATTCATCTTTCATTGGAATGAAAGAGAAGGACATGTTAGTCTAATGCTCTTTTATAAATATTTCTTTCCTGGGAGTATAAAATTATGTTTAATCCAGAACAGAAATGCACCAGGAATTCTCTAATTTACAGGAAGTCATAAGTAGGTAAGACCTATCATCATGCATATAATCACCCTACTCATTATCTATTTTACAAATTCAAAATTCTACCTTATTTAGTATTTTTTTAAAAAAAAACTTAAACCTGGTCCATATTAATGCGACAGAAGGAACCAAAACATTTTTCTACTTAAATTCTTCATGGAAATGCTTTATTCTTTCTTCCATCTCTGAACTTTTCTCCCCAAATCTACTTTTTTCTATCTTTTCTACAGCTTGAGAATGCACTTTGCAGAAGTAGAAATAATATTTGTCTTGGAAATGCTGTTGTTAGGTGCCATCAAGTCGTGTATGCCTTAGTGTCCCTAAGAACAACATATCTGAACCCAGTGCCATTCTGTGCCATCTTCATAATTTCTTACATTCTTGAGCCCATGGCTTCAGTCATTTTGTTTATCTAGTTGAGGGTTCCTCTCTTTGACTGACCCTCCATCTTTCCAAGTATGATGTTCCTTGATGTTTAATCATCTTTTCTCTTAAGAAAGACTCTGGCTGTACTCTCTCCAAGACATACTTGTTTGTTCTGTTAGCAGTTTATGAGATAGTACGATTTTCCAACAACAGTTCAAGGATATCACTTCTTCAGTCATTATTATCCATTGTCCAGTTCTTAGATGCATGATTTAAAATACCATGGTAGAAAAGCATGATTAAAGTGATTTAAAGACCACAGTAGAAGAGCACGAATGAGGCCTATCTTAGTCCTCCAATTGATATCACTTTGTTGTTGTTGTTGTTTGTGCCATCGAATCGCCTGAGACCCATAGTGACCCTCTCTCTGTACAACAGCTCTGAACCCTGCCCTGTTCTGAGCCAGTCTCACTAATTCTGACACAACAACCTCCACTACCCCAGTCACTGTATCAATCTATTTCATCCAGGGTCTTCATCCTGCACTGCCCCTCTACCCTTCCAAATATGACTGTTCCTCGGTAATTTGTATAGGTCCCTGACTGCACTTTCCCAAACCAATACATCTGATATCGTGACTGCTATTTCCAAGGGTATTGATTGTGGATCCAAGTAACATGAAGTCATTGACAGTTTCAATCTTTTCTCCATCTATCATAATGTCCAGTGGTGTGAATTTTGGTTTTATTGATGCTAAGATGTAAACCATATTGAAGGCTGAATTCTTTAATATTCTTCAGCAATTGCTTCAAGTCCTCACATTCAGCAAGCAAGGTTTAGTCATCTGTATAACACAGATTGCTGATAAGTTTTTCTCAGATCAGAGTCCAGCAAAATCTTGTCCCAGATACTTACTGACTATACAATCTCAAAGATTATTTAACGTCCCCATGATGAGTCTTGCTTTACATTCCAGTTCTGAACACCTGTGATTTTAGTGATCATTTAGTGAGTATGTAGCCCAATTTCCAACTCTTTACATAAGCCTTCACTGGTTCTATGTAGAGAAACTAGATTGCTTCGTGGTTTAAACGTATACCATCCAGCACGATGTGTCTGTCCTTTGACACCACATTTTCAAGCACATACAATACTTAGATTACATTCTATGGAGACAGTTATGAGGAGAAAGATCTGTAGCTCATGATTTAAGCAGTGAATAGAGTTATTAAAAGTACTACGGTCTGTAAAAGTATATTCGGTAACACATGGATTCACAGAAGAGCCAGACGCTAAATGAGGTTATTTTATAATTTTATGCTGTATCTGCATAGTGATTGTAACCCTTTGGTAACAATCTATGGTTCAAGATTGTCATTTATGATGAAAAGAAGTTTCCATTTTAAAAAGTATGAAAGAGAATGACTCATCATTCAATTAAGTTCATAAAAAAAACACCACGGTGCTAAGGCAACAAGTATTTTATAAACGCTGAACAGAATAAACTTTGTCAGCTGCAGAGGGGGAAAAGGATTGATGCTGTTAGGATTTTAATAAGCCATTTATGAGTATTTACTAAAGAGAAAAATAAAGTTACTGTCTATGTACAGTGCGGGCATAAAAAAGTAGGAATTGGTCACATAATTATAAGGGTAGCCTTACAGACTCCAGTTTGTAGGAGCACACAGGATAGAGACAGCTCACCATCAAACTCACTGGGAGATTGCTAGTAATAGTAAGTCATTCTAACAGGGGTATACTGCCCTCTACTTGGAGTGATTTCCTCTTAAACTCAAGAGAGAGAAATATGCTCTTCTAATCACTTTTTTCCAATAAAGACAGACTTTTTCACACTGGTATTATTTGTTTTTAAGGAAAATGAATAATTCACATGAATTTTAAAAATTCAAACTACCATATTAAAGTGAGTAAATAAAAATACTTTATTATGATATTTGATCAATAGCAAGTGTGCACTGGAAATCAACTAATCCAACATGACTCTCTTCAGTCAACTTTTTTTTTTAATACTGTTGAAGGAGTAGATTCAGAAATTAAGCCGGCAGATTATGAAGGCTCTAAATTAGTAAAACTGGTTCAGGACAGGGAAGGGTTCAGAGCTGCTGTACATAGAGTCGCTATACATCACAATTGACTTAATGGCACATAACAATAACATATTATGACAGGTTTGGAAGCAGGAGTGGCATCCACTTCCTAAAAAACATGCCTCTGGAAACTATGAACTTTCATAAATGTTGATGGCTGTTGAGGGGCTTTTAGGCCTTTTGTTCATAAGGTCGCGATGAGTCATGCTCGACTAGAAGGCAATCAACAAGAAGTTCAAATATTATACTAAATGAGAAAATCTGCAAGGAAAAAATATCAATTTTATTTTCGCCTAGGTTATACTCTAAGGAGCCCTGATGGAACAGAGGTTAAAGTGTTTGGTTGCTAACCAAAACGTCAGCAGTTCAAACTCACTAGTTGCTTCTTGGGAGAAAGATTTAGCAGTCTGCTTCTACAATGATTTGAACTTTGGAAACTGCATAGCCCTTTCTGTTGTGGCTGTTGTTATGTGTCATCAAGTAGACTAAAACTCACAGCAACCCTATGAACAGAGGCTCTAAACTCTGCCCTTTCTATCCTATGCTATCCTCACCAACTCCAATACATTTGAGCCCTTTGTTACAATCACTGGGTCAATTCATCTCATTGAGGTTCTTCCTCAATAATAAAACCAAACAAAGATGGGGAAAAGCCCACCTCATTATCACTGAGTCAATTCTAACTTAACAGTGACTCTTCACTGAGTTTACAAGGCTGTAAATTTTTACAGGAAGATATTACCCATCTTTTTCCCTTGTTACATCTAGTGGCTTTAAACCACCAATCACAGAGTTAGAAGCCTGAACCATCCCTCATGACATCAGTAGAGGTCCTTATTTTATCTTATTTTGTTTTTATTGTTGTATAGAATTGAGTTGGAATCAATCCATCCCTGATCCTCTTGCGGGTTTTCCAAGGCAGTTGAATCACTCTGGAAGAGATTGCCCATCTTTCTCCTTTGGAACAGCTGGTGCATTTGAACTGCATGTCTTCGGGATTGCAGCACGATTTATTTTTTTGGTAGCCTCTAGGCCACCAGAGCTTTTAATATATCCTATTCTCACAAGGTAAAGATTCTAATAAGCATATACTGTTTTCCTTGAAGCATCAGAGGAGCATGGCTAAAGATTAGGTTTGAAATGTTCTTGATATAAAAACTAATAACCATTTTTTCATTTTTTGATTGTTATTTTAACATAAGTTTACATAAAAGTTGGATTTTCATTCATTCCTTGTTGGTAATAACTATTTATTAATGTTACTAATCAACTCAACTACAATACTTGCTGTATACATTCAAATAATTATATAAAACATTTTTAAGTTAATATTGATGTACCTACTTTTTAATGTACATATCCACAAACAGTTGTGCTTATTTTAATTTTAAAATTCTGCAAGCTTAAATTTCTCAATTGTAATCCATTTGTTCTAAGAACTTAGTAGGTGAGGGTTGGAATAAACAGCTCAACTACAGAGTCACTATGGTTACACTAGTGAATGAAAGCTTCAGTATTTATATATGTGCTTGTACTCAGAGTTTTATGACAAAGACGATAGTTGTCTATATTATATAACATGTTATTTGTAATAGATGCAAATCATCTTTAATGATGGGGGTTTTGAAAGAAGGAAAGGCTGTCAGGAAGTATGGCATGAAGGCTGAAGTATGATTTGAGATGTGGAATCACAATTATAGCAACACTGCTTCCACAGAAGCCTCCCTTCTTTCTATACATGTCATAAAACATTAATCTGAATGACTATGATGCCCTAAAAGGAATCCTAATGACATACTGTGTAACACGTTAGGTTACTAACCTAGAGGTTAGTAGTTTGAGTTCACTAGCTGTTTCAACGGAAAAAAGATAGGCAATCCCCTCTCATAAAGATTTGTAGCTTGAGAAGTCAATGAATGGTGATCAGGAGTCTGAATAGACATGATGACTGTGGATTTGGTTTGGTTTAGTTCTCTAAAAACAATTTGTAATGAGCAATGCTGAGGATTCCAACAGAAAGGCCAGGAGTCATATGCACCAGCCACTCCTCCTGCTAAGATTTACAGTCTTGGAAAACTATGAATGTTAAAATCACATTTTAAAAGAGAGATAACTATTATTAAAGAGCAAATAATGTGCAATATCAGCAATGGCTGTCTCCATTCCATAGGAACAAATGAATCATATCCTTCTGTTAAGATTTACGGCCTTGGAATCTAAAAGAAGAAATCAACTTGATGGCAGTAAGTTTTTGAGTACAAATAATAAAAGTAGTGTAGAAATAATGATCCATATAGTAGATAAGGCTAAACATTTTATCACATAGCTTCAGCGTGCAATAATGTAATGATAATAAAGAAGAGAAAGAAAAGAGCTAACTGATAATTTTAAAGTGCTTCAGTATATTGTCACCACTAATTTACAGGTGGGAAGGCTGAGTCTAAAAGCACATGAGAAGCTGCCCATAGTCAGGAAACAATAATGCAGAGAAGTAAATCCAGACCTTCTTTTTCCAAATTCCATAATCTTCCTACTATAATATATTTTCTTTAATTCCTGAAGCTTGGAATGCATAACAGAATGATAATATACAGAACAAGGGCCTACTGCATAGTTTAGAATCAGAAAGAATATTCATCAAAGTTCCATCATTTAGCCATACTTATTCAGTATGAAGAAGGATGTGGAATTCATTAACAATTTGTGACACGCAGATGATATATTCTTGTTGGCTGAAAGCGAAGAAGACTTGAAGTACTTAGCAATGAAGATCAAAGACTATAGCTTTCACAATTAATTACAGTGAAACAAAGAAAATAAAAATTCTCATCATTGGACCAACAAGAAACATAAAAATAAATGGAGAAAAGAGTGAAGTTGTCCAGGATTTAATTTCAGTTTGATCCAAAAAGCAACATCCAGGGTAGTAGCAGACAAGATGGCAAATAATATATTGCTCACTTAGTGTAAAAGGTTCCTTTAAGCATGTGTAAAAAGAGCAAGGGCTGTGTGGGGATGGTTATATCTGACCTTCACCAACTCCACAAAGAGGAACTGTACCAATCAACAATATCAACAACACAAAACAAATTCTCATGAGGTCAGACAAGTCCCCACACTCTTGTACCTCTTTTTATTCATCCCAACACTAGTATTACTGCTTTACTGGGTCCAAAATCCATTGTGACAGCTCAAAGACCACAAAGAATCATATTAGTGAGGTCAAAGGCTATAATTCAGTGTTTATATTCAATTAGCCTTAAGCCTTGTGGTTTTAGGCCAGTGTTACAAAGATCTCAACCCTGACAATCATGGCTCTCTCCCCGCTCTTCCTCAACTTCCCTGTAATTTCCAACAAACTTGGGCAAAGGCTCTTATCTCTGATTCAATCGCATAGCAGTCCCAAGGTCTACTCCATCTCATGTAAGGTCTCTGGTACTCTGATTTGGTCACAGCTGCTGTTGTAGATCTAGCTAGTGCAAAACTCTATGAACTTGAAGGGTGCACACTGCATGCCTGCTTCTTCTTTGCTACTGGTAATATTTTCAATTCTGTTGCTGGATCCCCTATATTAAATGGTGAAACTACTCAGTCTCCTTGTGAATAGGCTAATACACCCTATTCACAAATTCCTACCCATCCACACGGCAAAGTCAAAACTCAATGGCTAGGAAACCTGCGTAGAACAATAAACCCTTAACATCACAACACTGAAAGCAAAGATAGCATTTTGAGAACTAAGGCAGCTAAACCATGGAATTTTCAATTGCTTCATAGGAGAAATGGACAATAAATAAGATTGAGAAGAACTGATGTCTTTTAAATCATGGTGTAGGCAGAGAATACTGGGTGTAACACCACAAACAGTGAAAAAAATGAACATGTCTGACTTGGAAGAATGGCTCTTTAGAAGCATGGATGGTGAGGCTTCATTTCATGTACTTTGGATATGTTATTGGAAGGGACTAGCCTCTGGAGAAAGCTATCGTGTTTGGTGTCTTACTTTCTAGTGCTATTATTATCAGTGATATCACAAGTGTCCTTTCACAAAACAAATTTATTCTCTTACAGCTTAGGAAGCTAGAAGCCGAAATTCAGTGTGTCCCCTCAAAGGGACAGGCCTGTTTTCTCTGAGTTATTTGTGGCTGCTCTCTCTCAGTAATTTGTGGCTAAAAGTCCCAGTTTCATTCAGCTTCTGTAGCTCAGGGCTTCCTTGGACACCTCTGTATGTCTTGGTCTTCTTTGGTGCCATGAAGCTGCCTTGCAAAGAGATAAACATCCCAAAGAAAGCACTTCAATCCTGGCAACTCTTTCTTGGTGTTACTGAGGTCTTCCCCTCTTTACCTGCTTTCTTCCCTTTTTAAATATCAGTGAGATAAAAGGTGTTAGAGGCCACACCCTGAGGAAAATCTTCTAAAAGTTGCATTCTAGCCCTAATACTCTTGCAACCATTGGATTTATCAGACAATGAGGGATGATCATACAGACTAAAAATCAATGCCTTTGAGCTGTGGTGTTAGAGAAGAGTACTTACTATATACTATAGGCTGCCAAAAGAACAAACAGATATGATTTGGAAAAGGTGCAGCCAGTATGTTCCTTAGAGGCAGAGAAGGTGAAGCATCAGCTATAAGATGGACATCCAGCTAGAAGGGGATCTTTCTTGAAAAAGAACATCATGCTAGGAAAGGTGGCAGGTCAGTAAAAGAGAGAAAGCCCCTCAATGAGATAAACTGACACAGTGACTACAGCAATGAGCTCAAGTGTGTCAGAGATGATGAGGACAGGCACGGGCCTCAATCTGTTTGTTGTTCATGGGGTCACAACGAGTCACACTTGATTGAACTGCACCTAACAACAGAAATAAAGTCATGGATTACATTATTATAATCTCATATTTTGGGGGAACATAATTCCATCCAGTAAAGCAATAAGGTCAGTGAAAAACAGTAAGATTCTCAATGACATGACCTGAGGGTGATTTCAGCAAGAGACTCAAATACAGCAACTGTTTCTGTAAATCAATCAGTGTGGAATCAATCGGTGTCCTATTCTGTTGCACACAGGTCGCTATGAGTCCAGATGAACTTGAAGGCACTTACCAATAATGACATAATTGAACTGAAATACTTCAAATCAGTTTCAAATCTCTTATAATATTTATATATTTATATTTATAACAATAAAATACGCTTTTTTATTCATAAATTTATTTTAACAAATTAAGTATGTTCACGCACATTAAGTCCTTTGAGCTTTGCCTGGCACAAATTAGGTAACATTAGTACGTTAGTTTTATTACGTAAAAAAAAATACTAATTCTGACTCCACTGATTTAGAACTGACTCATAGTTGTCTATTCATTGAGTTTCTTTAAATTTTTTAACCATTCATATACATTTTGTTTCATGTCTGTACACTGTGTTTTATGTAGTTATTTCTTTTATTTACATTACAATATAATAATATAATGATCTTACAATCATTTAGTAACTACTTTCATGAAAACATATGTACCATCTACTTCATGTCTCATGCTCTGTGATTTAAAGAGCCAATTTCTGGTTTGCCCACCTCTGTCAAATCAGTACTCTGAGGAAATAGGCATATTCCTTTTGCTGAAGGATCTTCTGTTCAACTAGGTAACTTTGAGCATCTGTATCCACAAGTATATTTCCATGCAGAGCAAGCCATCAGGTTGCAGCAATCTATCCTAGCTCATAGAATGGATCACCTTCTCTTTGTCTCTTTGGGTGGTCAACCCATCCCCAGACATCTGTGGCTAGATCCAAACTGGCATCAACTGCAAGCACAGGAGCCCACACGTCCTGCATTCCAGACCTATTGGTCTCTTTACTCAGCTCTAGCCTCCACACGGGACCACGTCAAGTCAACAAGCCAGGTGTCCCAACAACTCCCTGCTCCTCAAGCCAACAACCCTTCCCTGCTCATCCACACATCTGTGCATGCCAAGTGGGCAGTGCTGAAGGAACAGATCCAAGCTCAGCCCGTTTCTCCATTGTTGTAGTATCACAGTATTTTTTTTTTTTTTAATCTCTATCTTTCCTGATTCTTAATACAGAAACATGGCAGTGAGAAGGTGCTTCTGACTCTGTGGAGTAAAACTGTGTACTAGGAAAAATAAAAAAAGAACCTCTGCAAATAAATGGGAGACACAATTTCGATATGAGGAGACAGCAAAGTTTATCTGAATTCTGTTGTTAGGTGCTGATGAGTATCACTCATAGCGACCCTATAAACAACATATATGAACCTTGTCCTATTTTGTGCCATACTCAACCTCCCTGATAAATTGATCCCACTGCTGCAGTAACTGTGTCAATCCATCTGAAGGTTTTCCCCTCTTTCACTGACCCTCCACCTTTCCAAGAATAATGTCCCTTGCCACTGATTAGCCTCTCCTAGCAACATGCTCCAAGAATAAGAGATGAGGCTTCACCATCTTTGCTTTCAAGGAATATTCTGGCTCCACTTTTGCCAGAACACTTCTATTTGTTCTTTTGACCACCCACGTGTTTATTCAGTATTCTCCTCGAACAACACAGCTCAAAGGAATCAGTTCTTTTTCTGTAACCCTGATTAATTTTCCAGTTCTCAGATGCATAGCAAGCTATTGAAAAGATTATGGTTGAAAATAATGCTTCTTGGAGATTACAATCTATCAGAGGAGAAAACAATGAAACTAACAATTTTATAACCTTATATTTCTTTTCAACTGAAGTCATTTCTTTACACCATTTCCCAGGTTAGAAATGCTCTATTTTCTCCTTTCTTAGATATTCAAGTCCCGGGTTTCATAGCTCCGCCCTTTAAAGTCTAGCTTAAGTCTCATCTCTTCCTAGAAATTCTAGGATCATGGCAGTCCTACTTAAGATTTTAGTACTTACTGACTTATAGTGTACAGGCAAATGGGTTTCATCACATACAAGCTAATTATTCCCAACGGATAATGGTTGCCTAAAATATTTTTTTCAGGAGTATTCGGAGCCTCAATTCTGGCTTAGTGGCAGGGGGAAATAAAACAACAAACCACCATAGGTGTTGGTAATTTTTTTCCTGGATCATGCAAACAACACAGTACTCAGAGACCTCTCAGAAGAAAGGCCTGGCAAGCTACTTGTGAAAAAGTAGCCACTGAAATCCCTATGGAGTACAGTTGTACTCTGATACACATAGGCAGCTACTCTAAGTGGGAATCAATTTGATGGCAACAGGAAATCGTTTTTGTTTTCCTGTTGGACAGCAAAGAATAGAATAGGTGCCTTAATCCTAGAGCATACATTTGATAATTGTTGCTGTTTGTGTCACTGAGGAGAAACTCCCTCATAGCTGCAGCAGGTTTGCAGAAGAAGTTACTTGCCTGGGAGGAACTTAACTGCTCATCTTTCTCACACAGAGCAGCTAGTGGAATTGAACCATATGCCTGTGTTTTGGTAGTGCAGTTCTTTACCCACTAGGCCAGCTGAGTTCCCACTTTGTAAATGAAAGTGCCTTTTATTTTCACTTTTATAGCATTTATTTGCCATCCACTCAAAGTCCGGAGACTGCATTTTAGAGTGTATTACATTGCTTATTTGTTCTAAATATGTATCATGTTTTTTTCAAATAAATAATATGATTATTGTAGTCAAGGACCATTAGGGAAGCTCTGGTGGCCTAGTGGCAAGGAGCTGCAACTACAATCCCAGAGGCGCACGGTTCGAATCCGGCAGAGCATATGGTGGGAAGGAGGGACAATCTCCCCCTGTACCAGTCAGATCTGATTTGATGGTACACTCACACAAAAATAATAAAAAAAGTTTTTTCGGATGGCGGGGAAGAAGAACAAACTGGGGAGGAGGGTAGAGAGAATGGTGCAGCAATGAAGGAATGAAAACCCAAAATCCCTGTAAATGTTCATTAAAACTAATAAAATTTAATAAAATAAAAAAGGACCATGTATACTTCATTAGATTCATAGTATCTACCTATGCTTGCAAACCATGAGCATCTAATTATAATAACCAAGTTGTTGTTGTTACGTGCCGTCAAGTCCCTTATAACTCATAGCAACCCCGGACCTTGGACTCTGCTCTTTGCTGGGCCAACCTGTCTCTGACACATCTACCCCTACCACCTCACTCACTGAGTCAATCCACCTCATCGAGGGTCTTCCTCTCTTGTACTGTCCCTCCACTCTCCCAAGATTGATGACCCTCTCCAAGGACTGGTTCCTCCTTGCAAAATTTCCAAATGGTGCCAAAGTTTCAGAACCCTTGCTTCCAAGGAACAGCCTGGTTTCACCTTCTCGAGAACAAACGTGTTTGTTCTCCTAGTGGTCCATGGTATATCCAATACTCTTCTCCAGCACCACAGTTCAAAGTCATCAATTCTCTATCATAGCTAGTTATTTGTCCAGCTTTTTGATGCATAACAAGTAATTGCAAAGACCATGGCCTGGGGCAGGCACACCTTAGCCTCCAGACTGAAATCGATGCTCTAACCAACTATCATTTTAAAAATCCACATATGGACACCCCTGCAGCTCTGACCCACGACCCCCATCTTCAGGTATCGCATTGCTCCCCCACGATCCGGATCACACCCCTCCCCACCCCCCACCAGCTCTGAACTTTGGGACTGGCCAAGGTGCC
>NW_006399782.1:20277302-20290638 GCF_000299155.1 Elephantulus edwardii | reverse complement strand
TTTTTTTAAAAATCCACATATGGCTAATAGTTTCAAAATTCCATTTATGTCACCATCTCTTAATATATTATCAATATAACAAGCTCATTTTAAATGAATTTAATAGTGTACATTTTTTAAAAAAGTAAATGTCTTCTTTATAATCTTAAGATTAAAGTGAAAGATCAGGAAATTAACAATGCTTAAGAATATTTATGCTTCCAACTAAGAAGTGGGATAAAATAGAGAAAATAATGTCTAACAGAAGTGTTCCTATAGTAGCTTTAAAGTTTTTCAAGTATTTATTTTTATACATTTTATGTATTTACCATTTTCCAGACTTTTGTATTCTTTCTTAGAAGACTACATCTCCTTGCATGTAGTAAATAACTGAAGAAATCCATATTGATTGGTTTAGAGCTTACATTAGAAAAATAGTTCCATTTTTACATTCCCTCCTGCTAAGGAAGTATATTTATCATATTCCATAAAAGCTCACAGTTTGTTATACATTAACTGCTCATTCTCTTTGCCAATAAGACTGTGTTGAAACAGCAAATGAATTTGGTGGGTTCATTCAAATGATTCTGCAAACCACAGGCTACCCAGTTGTCTAATGGTACGAGAGCCCCAAAGCCACCTGATCACCATTATAATCCTTTGCTTTTTTTGGATTAGCATGGTCAATACTGTCAGAATATCAATGTTGAGAGGGATGAAAAGGAAAAATATATCTAAAGCCTACCCATGAAAAGGAGTTTTATTCATTCAGGCACCAGTGATGATGTGGCTAAGGGTGGAAGGGGAGCGGGATATGGGATCCGAGTGCTTTATCTGCTCCAAGACCAATGCTGGTTTTGGCTCTTCCCTCACTCTAGTGAGTTGCAAAAAAACAAGCAGGTGCTAGCAATCAGAGAGACCACATGCCAGCTACAGCTGCTTCAAACTGATTCAATTACATCTGCCTGAATAGTCCCAGGACATCAAACCATGAAGGGATCCATAGGTTGCAAGGAGATCTAGGCTCTCCACAAGCTCAGGTGTCTGTGAGATAACCACCCACATTATCTCCAGGTTTCTCTGTAACTGATCATCCTATCTTCAGGCATAAGGAGAAAAGACAGAGGGAGAGAGAATTTTTTTTTAATTCACCTTAAAATTATGAACTGGTTGACAAGAGCACAGAGGGCCCCTCTCTAATTTTGCATGTTTAAAATCTGACAGTAACTGAGGTCTTAAGGATACTCTGAAACAGCCTGATTTTGTGAGAACATTTCCCAAATCAGTGGGTATAGCACATTTACAGAACATGCTCTTGGGATCCGGACTTCGCTCCAAACCTTGTTTGTACAAAAAGGGGCCAAGCAGCTGGGAAATTCTGGAGTGGAGTGTGTCCTCATTAGTTCCCATCTGCCACCAGAACTCAGCTCATGGCAAGTTTGGCTAAGTCCTGGTGTACTCAGGTCCAAATGTGGGTCAGTTTTAATTACACTATACAGAATTCAGTGTGCAGTTTTTAAATCCTTATTATACAGCACAAAGGAATGGGCAGCTCTCCAGGTAATCAATTTTTTAGAAGTATATATATATATAAATTTTAAACCAGGCTAGACAGACAGTGAGTGAAAAAAAAAACCCCACAACCTCTAATAAATGAGTACAAGGGTTAGTTAAGAGAATTATTAGTGAAATTGGGTCACACACAAGCACTGCTTTAAAACTTCAAAGTGAGAGATAAGCCTTTTTCAATGGTAAGATGGGAAACTTACTGAAGATAGACCAGTGTCCCTGGGTTGTATGAATGAGTGTAACATAATGGCCAGGTTAGAGTGACTACCCACGACCCACACAAGCACTGGCTTTTACGTAAACAGAACTAGCTCCCATTTTGCCTCTCTTCACAACCATCCCCTTTTACTGTTTATCATATACAACTGAAACTGGGGGGGAAAAGAAAGAAAAATAGGAGAGAGAGGGAACATGAGACCAAAGAGCACATGCGCCAAGTAGCAGACTCTAGACATGACTTGGCTCTCAATGCCACCCATACAACCAGGGCCAGAATCAACCCTTGCTGCTGTCTAGTGTGCAGAATACATCCTGCCCAATGCTTCCTCAGGTGCAGAAGAGCTAAAACACTAAGTCCTCAAAGACAACTGTCAAGGGTGAGGGGGGAAGTAAATCAAGAGTGAAGAAAGATGTAGACACTCAATAATGGGGCATTTATGCAATGGCACAATGTACCGCTTTTGATGGATAAAATGTCCTTTGGTGTGAGCCCTAACGACAGAGAATAGATTTAAATGCTTGAAGTATTTTGGGGGCTTTGTGAATGAGTTGTTATGGAGCTTATCCATTAATAAGGAAGCATGAAATTCAGGGTTCAAATGACAGCCTTGCTAGCTGGTGACCTTGAAAAAATTGCTTATCCCCTCTGAGGCTCAGGTTTTCAGCCCCCTAGAAAATGCAGGAAATAATATCTATCTAGTAAAGAGCTTTGTGGGGTCTAGTGGTAACGAGTTGTGCTACTAACACAAAAAATCACACTCTTTGAATCCACCAGCTGCTCTGTGGGAGAAAGATGGGCAATCTCCTCCTGTGCAATTTACTGCCCGTGAAAACCTGCCAGAGGGTCGCCTATGAGTCAGATCCAATCCAACAGGACATAATAGCCCTAGTGCCAAAGTGAGTTAAGCATTTGGCTCCTAACTGAAAGGTGGACAATTTGAACTCACCAGTCGCTCCTTGGGAGGAATACAGGGAAGTCTGTTTCCCTAAAGCTTTGCAGTCCTTGGAACCCTGTGGGGCATTTCTCTACCTTACAGATCACTCAGTCAGCAACGATTTGGTTGGTTTAATAGGTTTGTTGTAAAGATTATTAGTAATATACATGTATCTAGAATATAGAAACACCCGAAAAATGTTGATTCTCTTTTAAACCAATCCAAAATGCTTATTAATAATTACTGTTTATCCTAATTCATCATGGTCAAACTGTCCATTTGGCATTAGGCAAGCCAACTCCATTAACTGCTGAGCAATGGTCTATTCCATATATTATCTAGTGTTATTTCTCCTCACATCTTTTCTGATTGCTGTTCAGGAAGATACTGCTGTAACACAAACAGCGTGGCAGAAGAAAATGGTTTGCTATAATTAAGATCATCTAGTTTTATTAAAGATAATTAAGGAAAAATCATACATACAAATTCATAAATCCACTCGTCTATATTGAGGGAGTTTGCAAAGGAGGGTATAAGAACATTTGATCACACTAATTTCCATAGCCGTTTAAAAGTGTAAAAGGACATTTTACAGAACTCTCTTCTTATTGACAAGTATGCTCACTAAAGCCAGGGTTGCTGGGAATGTGACTATCTTGCTAATATTGTTGTTGTTGTTGTTTTACGTGCCGTCGAGTCGTTTGCGACTCATAGCGACCCTATGTACAACAGCCCTAAACCCTGCTCTATCTTGTGCCAATTGCATTGCCTCTGACACACCCATCGTGTTTACCCCAGTCACTGAACCAATCCATCTCAGAGAGAGTCTTCCCCTCCTGCACTGTCCTTCCACTCTACCAAGCATGATGTCCCTCTCCAAGGACTGGTCCCTCCTTGCAACATGTCAGAAGTATGTCAGACGAAGCCCCAGAATCCTTGCCTCCAAGGAGTAGCCTGGGTTAACCCTCTCCAGGATGAATCTGTGTTTTCTTAGCAGTCCAGGGTACATTCAATACTCTTCTCCAGCACCATAGCTCAAAGGCATCAATTATCCTTCTATCCTCCCTAGTCATTGTCCAGCTCTCTGATGAATACTAAGTGATTGCAAAGACCATGGCCTGTATCAGGCACACCTTAGTCTCCAGAAAGACACCGTTGCTCTTGAGTACTTTAGAGAGGTCCCTAACAGCAGACTTTCCCATCGCAATACATTTTTTCATTTCCTGGCTGCTGGTGCCAAAAGTGTTGACCGTGGAGCCAAGCAAACTGAAGCTGTGAACAATCTCAATCTCTTCACCATCCATCCTGATGCTACCAATTGGTCCAGTGGTGAGAATCTTTGTCTTCTTGACATTGAGCCTCAGTCCATACTGAAGGCTGCAGTCCTTGACCCTCTGCAGCAAGCGCATGAGGTCCTCCTCAGTTTCGGCAAGCAGGAGTGTGTCATCTGCATAACGCAGATTGTTAATAGATCTTCCACCAATCCTGATGCGACACTTCTCCTCATAGAGCCCAGCCTCTCAGATAATCTGCTCTGCATACAGGTTGAAAAGGTATGGAGATAGGACACATCCCTGACGTACACCCTTCCCAATTTTGAACCATGCGGTTTTACCCTGCTCTGTTCTGACGACTGCCTCTTGGTCCAAGTATAGGTTTCTCATTAGCATGATTAAATGTTCTGGGATTCCCATCCTTCTCAGAGTCAGCCACAGTTTGTTATGATCCACACAGTCAAATGTCTTTGCATAATCAATGAAACACAGATAGATATTCTTCTGATATACAGCCTCTTAATATAATGCCTTTATGAGCAAGCGGTTTACCCGGTGATTATAAATTCTATCTTGTTTTCAAGATACTGGTTTTAAGGGTGTCTGACTATCAGAAGAGGTAATAGTTGTCTAGGGGATATCATAACCACTTTCAATGCAAGGTATATTTCCATCCATAATCAAGGGACCTTGAATTGAATGTTATTATGTCCATTTAAGTTGTGTTTGAGATAGCCTCAGCTTTTTCTACAAATTTAGTGTGCATAGTTAGACATTGTTGAATTGAGATACTCAGCAATTATTACTGGCATGGGAAGGAGCTGCAATGCTAACTCAAAGGTGTGTGGTTTGAATACACCAGCTGTGCCACAGAAGAAAAAGATACAATCCTCCTCTCGTGTGATTTACTGCCTGTGAAAACCAACCAAAGGGTCAACTATGGACCGGTACCAGCTCTACAGTACTTAACGATAATGAGAAACTTTGTCTAATGATGAATCTCATATATTAACTCCAGATTCTTACATTATCAATCATAATAAATTAACACAGAGAGCAAAAGGAATACTGGGAAATACTAGTTTGCATGTGGGAAAAGGATGGGCAATCTCCTCTCATGTGATTTACTGATGCTGACACCCCACTTGTGGGTCAGCTATGGGTTAGTTCTTACATGATGGCAAACAACAAAGGTGTGTGTGCCAAAGTATTTGTTATAGTTAATATATCTCAGGTAATTTATCTTTTGTTTCTAAATCAGAACACTTGAGGCTTAATGAAGTTAGGCCACCTTAGTCAAGTCATGTGGCTAAACAATTGTAGTCCAGCTAAACATCAAAGCTTCTAAGATCAAATTCAGGCAAAAGGTTTAGAGTCCAAATATCCTGAAAGTAGCATTATTTTTCAGAAATGCTGATTTGTTTAACATATTCAGATTCTTTAAGATCTAAAGTCTCATAAATACTTGCTGTCTAGCTACACCTAAATCAGTTTATTCTCCTGATGAAAAACAAAACAAAAACAATGTTATCCACAAACACATACTGAAAGGCTTCACAATCAATTTGGACAAAATCAATACCATTATAAAAATATCTGAAGGTCTTTAAGATTCAAAACAGGGACAGGCTGTCTTTATGGTTATTATTTTAGCAACTTGACATAGCTGTTTACTTCTTGAAAGCAAGTAATCAACTCTCTAAACACGGATAGACTTTTTTTATAATTATCTATTAAAAGAAGATATTTTATACTGAACCATGAGTCAAGACTTCTGGGTTCAAATACCCAAACCCACTACCCTGAAGGAGCTCTGATGGCTTAGAGGTAAGGAGTTGTGCTGCTCACGCAAAAGTACAAAGTGCGAATTCACCAGCTGCTCCACAGGAGAAAGATAAACAATCTCCTCCTACGTAACTGACTGCCTCTTATAACCTACTGAAGAGTTGGTTATGATCTAAATGGATCTAAATCAATGGTACACAACAACAACACTACACTAAATAATCTTGCCAACTACCATCATCTTTCTGAACTGATATCCTCATCACGAGTACAGTACTAATGCTGGATGAATGATTGCTAAGGTCTCTTCAAATTCTAATTGTGAAAGTCCTTGAAGCTTTGAATAAAATTTCAGAGGCTCTGTCTATGCGACGGGGAGCTCTGGTGGCCTAGTGGGCAGGAAGATGCATTTGTAATCCAATGGTGGTGCCTCTATTGGTTCAAAAGCTCCAGTGGCTCCACAGGAGAAAGATGGGCAATCTCATCCTGCACAATTTACAACCTACAAAAACGTCCTAGAGTGGCAGCTTTGAGTTGGTTTCGATTCCCTAACAATGGGATTTGAGAAGCTGAGAGAGAGAACACTGTCTAGTTGACAATTCATGTACAGGCAACAACAGTCTCTCTTTATATCAAAGTTGTATGGGTAGTAACAAAGATAGTAGTAAAGCCAAGATCTTTTTAGCTCTTAAGTCCCATCAAATGAGCTAAGATTTGTATGTGGATTGTAGTATCAAGATCTTACTAAAATAATATGAAGTAGATATTATTTTTCCAATTCTGCAAATGAGAAAACAAAAGGACAGCAAAATTAAGTCATTTGCCTGAGTTCATTCTATTAATAAGCAGTGAAGTCCAAAACAATCTTGTTGGAATGTCTTTGTATCTCCCACTAATCTTTGTGCTTTTTGAGGACAAGGATTTTATCTTAAATACCTTACACTAGCATTGTGTCAGGAAAATAGCAAGCGTTCATTTACTGTGTGGGAAAAAGATGGAAGGAAATGAGGAAGGCAAGAAGGAAGAGAAAGAAGGGTAGAAAAAGGAAATATCTAGGGCATCTTATAGGTTACCAAGAAATGATATCTTTTTTTCTCTTTAGACAGAGAATCATAGGAAAATATGGAATTATGCCCAAGAGTTCTAGTGATTTCTGGATTCTTGGAATTCTATACCGTAACTCCTAGTTGTTAGGTGCTGCCAAATTGAATGTGTGTCAAAGTGACCCTATGAACAGCAGACCCAAATCCTGCCCTAAATTGTGCCATTCTCGTCATTCATCTCTGACACACAAAACCTGTTGTTGAAGTTACTACGTCAATTCATCTTGCTGGGCTCTTCTTTCCTTTGCTAACATTCCATCTTTCCAAGCACTATATCCTACTCCAAGGAATAACCTTAACCTAGTAACATATCTAAAGTATGAAAGCTGAAGCTTGGTCATCTTTGCCTCCAAGAGAAACACTCTGGCTGTACCTTCTCCACGACAGACCTGTTTGTTCTTTCAGCAGTCCATGGAATATTTGAAACTGTTCTCCACCATCATGACTCAAACACATCAATTTTTCTCCTGTCATCCTTATCCATAGTTCAGCTCTCTGATGCACAGCAGGTGATCGAGAAGACTTTGGGCAGAATCAGGTGCATCTTAGTCTTCAAACTGACATAATTGCCCTTCAGCATTTCAGAGAGGTCCCCGACTGCTGACTGCTGGTATCAAAGGTGCTGATTGTTGAACCATGCAAGATTAAATCGTTGACAGCTTCAAGCCTTTTTCCATATATCATAATATTGACTATTGGTCCTGTGGTGAAGAACTCTGCTTTCTAGATGTAATCCATTTGATCTTCTGCATCAAACATTTCATATCCCATTCACCTTCTGCAAGCAAAACTGTGTCATCTGCATAACGCAGGTTGTTGATGACTCTTACTCTAATACTGATGCCACATTCTTCTTCAGTGAATCCAACTTAAAATAACTGACATTTTTTACTTAATTACTATATTCAAGCTAACACATGTTCTCCTTGAGTCATTTCTTAAACCCTAATGTTGAAACTGGCAGAGAAATAGAGCTTAATCTACCACATTATGTTGCTGTTGTATGCTGTAGAGTCAGAACTGACCAACACTTAACCTCCTGGTGGGTTTTCAGAAGCAGTTAATCGCACAAGAGGAGAATGCCCACCTTTCCCCAACAGAGCAGCGGGTGGATTCAAATCATGTGCCTTCAGAATTGCAATGCAGTTTCTTGCCACTAGGCCACCAGAACTCCCTCTAGTTGGGGGAATATGAATATCCTTGATGTTAGCTCCTAATATTGTTGTTATTGTTATGTGTCGTCGAGTCGTTTGCGACTCATAGCGACCCTATGTACAACAGCCCTAAACCCTGCTCTATCCTGTGCCAATCGCATTGCCTCTGACACACCCATCCCAATTACCCCAGTCCCTGAATCAATCCACTTCATAGAGGGTCTTCCCCTCCTGCGCTGTCCCTCTACTCTACCCAGCATGATGACCCTCTCCAAAGACCTGTCTCTCCCTGCTATATGTCCAAAGTATGTCAGACAAAGCCCCAGAAACTTTGCCTACCGGTGCAAATAGAGTAAAAGAAAAAACTGTTACTGGAGGAATGGTCTTTCCTATAATAAATGTATCATGGATGTCATATAAAACCTGAAGAAGTCGAAACAAGATATTTAGATAAAATAGACAGTGGCTCAGTATGCAGCAAGTTGTACCATTCTTAAATGACTGCCTCACGACATGGGATAAAATAAAATAAATTCATTCGTTTAATTCAATTGTTCCATGATCCATGGTGGCCCTATGAACCACAGGTCTGAAGATTTTCCTATCCCATGCCATCCTCACAATCTCTGATACACTCAAGCCTAATGTCCAGTCACTGTGTAAATTTATGTTGCTGAGGGTTTCTTTCTCTGATCTTTCACCCTTTTCAATATTATGTCTTTTTCCAAGGATTAGTACCCTCCTGACAACATGCTCAAAATGTCTAAAGTAGTTCTGCTGTGCATAGGGTTACTGCGTCAGAGTTGTCTCCATGTTATTCACGGATCTTAAGCAGGGTTTAGCAAACCATTTAGGGTTAACCTCTGCTGGGCTCCACCTCTTTTTATTTAGAGTTAGTATTGTAACTAATTCTCAACATGCCTTCAGTAAACACAAGGCCTATTATTTCTGCCTAGCAAAACAGAAATTTTTATCATGACCTGATATTATCTGACCAGAAGAAAATCAACATGCATTTTATTTGTGTTTTGAGTGATATTGAGATAGGGAGAAAGAGATGGAAAGACATCAAGTAAGCATACAGCAAAGCTAAAACACTAATCACACAACACAGCAAATGCTTCTTTCTATGTTGTGAAGTATTTTCGAGGTAACAAGTGACTAAGGCATTTAATGCCTCATCCTTGTGAACAAAATGAAAATAATGTTATACATTTTTTTCTCTTAGGCAACAAATAATGAATATAAAGTATATTACAAATATTACTACGCCAGTTTTTGAAACTAGTAATATAGAAACAATTTTTACATGTTAATTTCTTATTTTAAGTCTGAAATCTATCAACATTCTCATTTCTATCTAATCAGCAATATGAAAGCTAAAGGAAGTCCATCAAGTTTTCTTCAATATGTTAAGTAACAAGTTTTAGAACTTTGTTGTGGCTATGGTATATTGTGGAGTAAAACTGACTAATAGCTGAACCTGCAGTGGGTTTTCAGAGATAGTAAATTCCACGTGAGGAGACTGCCTATCTTTCTCCTGCGGAACAACTTGTAGATTGGAACTGCATGCTTTTTTTAAATTTTTAATCTATTTTTCTTGCTTTGGTTGACATTTATTAAATATCCTACATTTGTTCCTTGCTGTGCAAATTTTAAAATCATTCACACACAGGTTTAGTAAACAAGCTGTAGACTTTTGAATTTCTTATCACTAAGCCTCTAAACTACATTATATGTTGGACTGAGAACCCAAAGTTCAAATAAACCAGCAAGTCCAAAAAAACAAAAACAAGGCTGTCTCCTCCTGTAAAGCTTGCCAGCCTTGGCAACCTGATGGAGGGTTGCCATGCATTGGAAATTACTTGAAAATAGTGGTCTAGTGGCAAGAAGCTGCTCAGGGAGAAGGATGGGCAATCTCTCCCACTGCAATTAGCTGCCTCTGAAAGCCCACTGGAAGGTCAGCTGTAGGGGTGGTTCCGACTCAACAGTACATAACAATGGTGGCTATCCCTATATTTGTAATTGCTGTTGTGTACTGTAGAGTTGGAATCGACTCACAGCTGACCCTCTGGCAGGTTTTGAGAGGCAGTTAATCATGTGAGAAGACATTGCTCACCCTTCTGCAGAGCAGCTGGTTGCCTCAAACCAGGTGCCTTTTGGTTTGTAGGGCAGCTTCTTGTTACTAGGCCACCAGAGTTTCCTATATATCTACACTTGATCTTAGCCAAAAGGCCGAGAAGCGATACTCTCTATAATTCTAATATAACTCCAGACAGGTTTCCTCCGTATGTGCATTCATCCAACATTTGCTGACCACCTATTAGCACATAAGGTCTACTATTAAGGATTGCTGCTGTTGTTGTTGTTGATAATGATGATTGCCTTTGAGTCGAGCATGACTCATAACAATCCTATGAACAAAAGGCCTGAAGCCCATCTGCAACTATCAACACTTACCAAAATTCGTAGAGTTTCCAGAGGCATGTTGTTTAGGAAGTGGATGCCACATATTTTACTCATCTTTATACACGTTTCCTACTCCCACCAAAATTAGTCATACTGATATTGATTGATTAAAAACATAAACAAAGGAAGGAAAAGATATTCCAAACAGCCACTTGTTGGTAATTTTTAAAAATATAATAAGGAGAATAATAAAAATGCAAGTAATTTTTTCAATTACAAATTGAAGACCACTGATTAAATTATTTCACTTAAACTTCTACTGAGTTCCAGCTTTTTATGTAAAGAATGTCATTTAAGGGCTATAAAATATACTCTTGAGTAGCCATACTATCTATATTAAAGACAGACATTTTTAGAGCTATTAATCAAAAGAAACTTAGTTATCACCAACAAATAACTTAGCAAAAATATCAAGGAACTTAGAGTTTATGAAATTAGAGGGTAGTCCCAATGTTAAAATCAATATGTGGATTTTAGCTCCCTATTAGTGTTCCTAAATTTTACACTTTCCACCCCCTTTTCTTTCTCACTTCTACCCTACTGCACATACACATGCACAAATCAAGAAATCATCTCACAATATAGCCTTAAATTTTCTGAATATGCCCCATGTGTCCACTAATAGCCAAATGCTTTCAAATCTGTTCAGCTAAATGGATCAATAACTACATCCAGCCTCACATAGTGGGGTTGCCAACATAGCGAAATTGAGCCAAACACAAAATGTCTCTACCAGGACAAAAATTATTAGCAACCCAGTTATCTGGAGAGATCCACTCTCCCCAGATACCCTTTGGAGAGGTTAGCATACACATTATCTAGGGCAGATAACAGCTATGAAGAAAATATTGGCATAAGAGAACAAAGGATTTGAATAAATTATTTGGTAGTTAAAAGCAATAATAAACCAATGTAAGAGTTTAAGGTCAACATCAGGTAAAAATCTTGGGAACTCAAAATACACAAAATAGGTCCCAGAAAAAGCAAACTGCTAACAAGCTTCTCTGTGCACTCACTCATATGACACAGCTGCAAGCAACAATTGAGCAGGTGCAACCAAGCTTTGGAGCATTCCTGCCTGTTGCCCAGGAACCACACCACCACACACATTTGAGATTTTAAACAGGTGCAAACATTTCTTTCCATTGCTAGTGCTCGAGACAGTGCAGCAGACAGTGCATCTGCAACCACTCCTCACCTACCACAACCATCACAGAAAACAAACTCAAAGGCAGCAGAAGAGTTAGAAAATAAAACAATGTCAAAAACATAGTGGTTTTTGCAATCATCTGACCTCACATCAGCAGTCGCTTTTAATAGCACGGTTCCATAAAACATTCTCTAATCTTTTCACCAGATGAATGCTTTGTAATTAAAATTATTCTGCCTCGTCAAATCTTAGCAATGTTTATTTGATTCTTACAATAGAAGGAAGCAAAATGTATGTATAAAATGTGCTATCCTTTGAAGCTGTCAATATTTACAAGTACTAAAAATTAACATTTTCACATTGCTAAACCTGTAAGCAATTCTAATACACAAAATAACTTTTCAATGAAATACATTGATTTGCATAGCATTAAGTAAGTTATATACATACCTGTACATCTATGGGGTATAGACAAGACTTGCAATGCATCAGGGCTCTGAAATGTAAAATAAATATTTAAGTAAAAACTAAATTTATTTTAAGACAATTTCTGAACAACATAAAATGAGTGAAGAAAGTGGGTAAGTAGTAGAGATTGCAACACTTACAAAAAAGTGAGTTATTTTATATGTATCTTCTTCCCCATAGGACATTTCCAATCTCCTTAATTTCATATATGTGCATTATATACACACAGAGTTCCTTAGCATTGTTACTAGAAATGAGTGGAAAAAATGGACTAAGACTCACCCTGATTTCTGAAACACAAATGCTTTCACTAGAGAATGAGGCAAACACTTAAAAATGATAGTTTTTTTGGTATTCCTCCAAGACTATTGCCTTCCTAATAAAAATATGACTGCTGCTCTCTAAAATGAAACCACTCAGATTCATCAGTACTTCGTTTGGATAGAAAAAAGTGTGTGTAGGGAGAAAGGTGTTTTTTTTAGAAGCAGTCCTAATGCACATGCACATACAAATGCATAAATAAAGAAAACTTTGAATGTTCATTAACTTTCCAATAGTAAATCAATATGTAGATTGTCGACTACATGAGTTAATTCTAAAATAACACCTGATACAATGTCTAATGCTTCAGTACATGGAGAGCCGCTTTCTCAAAGAACTGGAAATAGAAATACCATCTGACCCAACAATTCCACTAATGAGACTATACCCTAAAGAAAACAGAACCACCAAGAAGATGTATGCACCCTCATATTTATTGCTGCCTTATTCACAATAGTAAGCAGATGGGAGGATCCAAGTGCCCATCAACAAATGAATGAGTAGAAAAAAAATAATAGTTTGTTCACACAATGGAATACTACATGGCACTGAAAAATTATGAACTCTCAAAATATTACTCAACATGAGTGACCCCGGAGGACATTATGCTGAATTAATTATCTCAGACACAAAAGAACAAACAGTGCACAGTAGCACTATTATAAAGCAGGACTGACGTGGGTGTTGGAGGGAGACTAGGAAAAGAGTAGATAGAGATCATGAACACTGCATTGGAACAGATTAAGGAAAGGACTGTTTAAAAGGAATACAGGATTAGACATTATATGTATTATAAGAGTTTAGAATAAGAAGACTCTCCGGAGGGGATAAGGAGAGGATGAAGGAAATTGTGCAACAATGAAGGAATATTAAAAACAAAACAAAACAAAAAACGTTAGGAGGCATCTCA